>NC_090889.1:39181817-39189317 GCF_036669925.1 Montipora capricornis | reverse complement strand
TGTAAAACCATGTTGGAAAGTTGTAGTCAAACATGAATGTGTTTCTTCATAAAGCAATTGTGTTTTACATTGATTTTTTACAGTGGCAAATGCTCATAAACCACGACAGGAAGTCAGGCGAACACGAATGTGTTCCTTCATAAACCCCTTCTGTGTTATTTGAGCTTTCACATATTTGGTGAATCCTATTTGACCATGATGTGAAGTTTAGTCATCCATGAATGTGTGTTTTCCTAAACCCATCCTGTGTTACTTGAGTTTTCAGTATGGTAAACGCTATTTAAACCATGATGGGAAGTTTGTAGAACACGAATGTGTTCCTTCATAAACCCATCCTTTGTTACTTGAATTTCACAGTGGTAAATCCTATTAAACCATAATGGGAAGTTTAATCAACCATGAATGTGTTTCTTCAAAAACCCATCTTGTGATTCTTTTATTTTTGCATAGTGGTAAATGTTATTAAACCATGATGGGAATTCCTTCAAATATGAATGTGTTTCTCTGATATCCCATTAGATGATTTTTGCAATTTTCCACTATGGGAAATACTATTAAAACCATGATGGAAAGTTTAATCAACCATGAATGTGTTTCTTCAAAAACCCATCTTGTGATTCTTTTATTTTTGCACAGTGGTAAATGTTATTAAACCATGATGGGAATTCCTTCAAATATGAATGTGTTTCTCTGATATCCCATTAGATGATTTTTGCAATTTTCCACTAATGGTAAATACTATTAAAACCATGATGGAAAGTTGTTTTACATTGATGTGATTTTAATAAATTCCATAATGTAAAATCTCTTAAATCCATTAATGTTTTCCTTCTAAAATACATTAATGGTAAGTGTTCGGATTTTCCAACAATGTTTTTGTGAATGGGAATTTGCAGAATTCCCATTCAAAAAAACAGTAATGTTTTTTGGGAAAATTTTCCTGTGCAATAGTGCACGCTGAGTCGTTTACCATTTGTTAATTAGCCCTGAATTAAGCCACACTACAACTGACTGACCATTCAACCATTCAGCACGATTGAGAGTCTCACCAATTGCGTATTTGAAAATCAATGAGAAATGGTCAAAACTATTATCTACCTCTCTTTTCAATTTCCTCGATCAATTCTTTCTTCGCGGTTTGTTTGGAATTCTTTTTTTTTATATCATTGATCTAAGTTCAGTCAGGCCTGCTCCCGAATTGCACAGCTGCTGCGCCAAACTCTTCCATCACTATTCGGTTTCTGGCTAACGTTGGTGCCTCCGTTTCCCTGAGTTATATTCGCAGCCGAAGCACACAGACAAATGCGTATGAGGGTAAACAAAGTTGTCTTCATTCTGGCGTGAAGAGAACTGATTTTGCCTTACAAGGAAACTCTTGGAAACTGAATCAAAGCTTAGTTTGCTGAAGATGCAAGGCTTCTATAGGTTCAAATGTTGCAATCTTAGCAGTCCCTCAGGTTTACTTAGCGTCTGGGAACAACGTTTACGTGTATAATCAGTAACTAAAAGTTATTATTTTTCTTTGCTGACAAAAACAAATTATTCAAATATCGCGAGAATGGTGAGTGACAACGTTTTACTTAAAATGTTGACATAGAGTGGTTTGAAAGGTTTGGAAGACATTTCAATGCTCCGATAATTGTTACTGATGCCAGATAATCTTATGACTAAACAATAACGTGTACATAAAAATCGTCCTAAGATCGTCATAACGCATAATTGGTAAGTCGATTGTCTCGACGTATAAAACTCTCCAAATAAAATGTTTGATAGAAATAATTTAAAAAACGAACAGACCTTTGGGCTTTGGGAAGTTGGGAACGGTATTCCATAAGAAATGTGAACAAAAAGAAGGGCCTGTTCACCGTATGCTGCAGACTTTACCGTGGGAATAAAGTGATTTGGAGGATGAAGGCGGGCAAGTACGTGCTGGGCTATATTTTTCAATAGGGAGGACAAATAGACTGGCCAGCCTCCGTGGAGAATTTTAAAGTGATGACTAGAATTTTGAACATTATCCTTGGCTTAAGTTGCTGCCAGTGTAACTCCAGATGTTCCGTGCTAACGTGCTCATGTTGTATTTCAACTTCATCGGAAAAACTGCGCTTGAGGTTTTCTGAAAGGACAAAATCATGCATTGCATGGGAACAATGTATGTGAGTGACCGCCTTAACGGAAGGTAAGAAGCACAAGAACAAACATTAAAGGCAATAATGCAAGGAAGCTCTGGATGAAACACAGAGGGTTGTTCGATTGGGTATACCAATATTTTCACGATAATCTTATTTCGCTCAGCTATGCTCAATGTTTGACTGTTTGTCCAAGCGAATTGTGACTTTTAATCAATGAGAAGCTAATGTAAAATCAACAGCGAATTTAGCGTGCGCACTTTCCAAAGCCTTGAATTGAGCAGGTTACATGTGATGATGTCGATTTCTGAATCAATTTTTTTTTTTTTTTTTTTTTTTGCACTGATTGTTTATTTTTGTTTTAACGCAGCTTATCGCGGTTTCAATCGAGTGTGAAAAACACAATTATATATTACGTTTGTGATTGGCTCAAATTTCAAGCAATGAGAACATAAACCAATCGCGACTTGCAAGCGTACATTTTCCCGCGCTTTCAGAAATTCGCAAGTCACGTGGGGTGGTTAGGAGTTATGATTGGCTTATTGAGTTGTTTGCGGCGTTTTTGCGTTCCGTGCATACACAAGGAATAAGATGAACAGCTCACCTATTTGTGGTTTGTTTGTTTGCTTTTTTAAGAATGGACGATTCAAAAGCCA
This sequence comes from Montipora capricornis, assembly GCF_036669925.1. Classification (NCBI taxonomy): domain Eukaryota; kingdom Metazoa; phylum Cnidaria; class Anthozoa; order Scleractinia; family Acroporidae; genus Montipora; species Montipora capricornis. The sequence continues at coordinate 39,186,532 of NC_090889.1, read as the reverse complement.
CTTTTGAAATTCTCATTCACTTCAGCCGTGAATACCTAGGAGGTTTTAAAGACGACAGGTAAGGTTATCATAATTTCACTGTTAGTGGGTCGCTTCAAGAGATTATGAAGGTAAGAGAAGTAATGCCTCTTATTATTTGATCCTCTCCATGCGCGGGCAAGATGAACCAAACCCCGCGCTGTGATTGGCTACCCGAGCGGGCAAGATGATGATGATGATGATAATAATAATAATAATAATAATAGTGATAATAATAATAATCATCATCATAATAATAATAATAATAATGATAATAATAATAACTAATGATAATAATAACTAATAATAATAATATAGAAAATATCCTGCAAAGGTTGGTCAAGACAACGTGAACATAGGCGTTGTCGCAAGCAATAACGCCTATGTTCACGTTGTCTTGACCAACCTTTGCAGGATATTTTCTATTTTAAAGTTTTTTATGGTGTGGTCACGATCTATTTTGATCCAACGTAGAGCAAGTTTTGATCGTACACGGTTTTTGCAGTGGTTTAATCCTTAAAAAGTAATAATAATATCTTTACTTAAAATGAAAAGACCGATCAGCAAAATCAAAAGATTTGCTGGTATAAACCGGTGATCAGTAAAAATAGTAGTCAGTATTGTAAAGAGATAAAAATGTATATAGATATTAAGATCATGGCCGGATAAAATTCATTGTCTGCAATACACGGGTTTCAAACATATATCCTTGGAATTGCTTAACTGTCTAGTTTACAATGGTACCAATTTGAAGAATTTCCAATCTATCAAACCGTGTTAAATAATTTTGACAGATGCAGATATATTGAACTTGGTTTCATTGCGTTACTTGTCCATTTTAGTGCGCACTTTCTCATTGGTTCTCATCGTCTACAAAATTCTGTCGCTTAAAAACTCGTTTCTGTCAAGATACAGTTTGCAATCATATATCATGGAAATCGGTTAACTGTGTAATTCACGCTGATACAAATTTTACGATTGTCCAATGTAGGAAACCGTGTTAGATAATTTTGAACGATGCAGGTATATTTAACATGCGTTCTTTGCAAATTGACTTCCATCCGATACCACAGGTTTAAGAATTTTTATCGCACCGTCTGTTCAAGTTTTCCTTTCATGTTTGGTATTGTTGTAAAGATCTCTCTGTCCACTTTATGAATATCTAAGAATTACATGTAAGTTGTCATATTTTAATCCCGCAAAGAAAATCAAGAACGCGTTAACCAAGTCAGCGATATATGACTTGTTGACTGTAGTCTGCGAATTGCCAATGTTTACAAAATTCTGTCGCTTATAAAACTCGATCCTTTAGAGATACAGGTTTCAAACAACTATAACTGAAATCGTTTAACTGTCTAGTTTTCAATGATACCACATTCAAGGTTGTGCCATATACGAAACCGTGTTAATAATTTTTAAAGAGACAGTTATATTTAACATACATGCTTTGCAAATCGACTTGAGTTTAAAAAATTTTATCGAACGCTTGATTCAAGTTTTCCTTTCATGTTTCCAAAATCAGCTTTATGATTCTTTTTCGATTTACGTTTTCCTACTACGCTCACTTCCTGGAAGTCACGTTTGTCCACAAAATGTATATACGCACATTTCTCAATATCCTCCGCCATTTTTGTTTGATCATAAATCGCGAACGACGCGGAATCATTGCGTGAGGATTCGCTGAGCTGTCAACATTGGGAAAAATGGGGACATGTGAGTGGCTATCAATTAACCCTCGTGAGAATACCGTATCTCGCAGGCGGTCTAAAAATAACTTCAGAGGGATTTCGATGAGAATAGGGCCAATATGAGGGACTACTTCTCTTACCTTCTTAATCTCTTGGTCGCTTCTAAAGAGTGCAAATAACCTGCGGCGTTCTTCAGTTAGATCATTACTGTTTGTTTCATTGTCCTGAAAAGCCCCTAGGGAGAGTGGTCATTTAGCATTTATGTGTGTATCGCTTTGTTATTCTTAAGAATAATACAATTGACAATCTACCGTTTCTGTCGGGGCCTTTTATTTATTTGTCATTGAAACAAAAAAATCACCAAGGAAAAGATCTCCGATTTCATTCCGACCCTGACAGTTTTGAAAACGCGAAGCGTTACAGGAGCCGAGCGTATACGTCGCAACAAGATTTTCCGTCGTTGTCGCTCTCAGTATTCACCAAATCTTCACCGTACCACAATCGCAATTCTTGACCTTTCACCACAACCGACGGGTTGGAGAAAACAGACAACACGATCTCGGGAGAGAACGAGTTGTACCCTTGAAGACTGGACCACTTGTTGCTGTCATGCATGAATTGGCTCGATGGGAGCAGGATGTGGTTTGCGGAATTTGTGATGACAACGTTGACCTTTTCTTTCACGCTACTTACGGTACTGCAACCCCAATAAGACCAAAACCTCTTATCCCTTTTGTTGCACGTCACATAGCCGTAAAAATGGACCAGTTTAATGGAAGCCAACCTTCCGCTAGCTGAAACAAAAAACTTGCCAAACTGATCACCTTTTGCACCAAAACACACCGGGGCAGTATTCATCTTGATCCATGGGTCTACAAATTGAAAGGAAAATACAAAAATTAGAAAGGAAGGGATCGAACTAAACATTTTCCGAAGTGAGGAATTCAAGAACACATTTAAGTTCGTGATTTTATTAGCTGACATAAATGATCACGGCGGGAAACAAAATGAACAAACAAGGTATTGTTAAAAATTTATGAACACTGAACAAGAAAAAAACAACCAAAAAGAACTCCGAGATTTAACGCATTTGATTTCATCTCTCAAAATCAAGATTTTCGTTCTAGTTTTAAAATTTAGAATGTGTCAAATTCACTTGGGCTTTGCTGTATTCAAATTGTTCGGAACAAGCTGGCGATAACAGTAATTGTTGGGAAACAACTGAATTAGTCCTGAATTAAGCCACACTAGAACAGACTGAACATTCAACACGATTGAGTCGCACCAATTGGGTATTTGATAATCGATGACAAATGGTCAACCTACAAATCTACCTTTGCTCTCTTTCTTTCCAATTTCCTCTGTTAATTCTTTCTTCATGGTTTGGAATTCTTGTTTTATCATCGATCTGAGTTCAGTCAGGCCTGCTCCTCCTGAGTTACACAACTGCTGCACCAAAACTTTTGCATGAGTGTTCGGTTTAATCTTTGGCTGGTTATCGTCGGTGCCCTGCGTCGATACATTCGCAGCCGAAGAGCACAGACAAATGCTTAGAAGGGTAAACAAAGTTGTCTTCATTCTGGCTTTGGGCCGGATCAACGCTTGGTTTGCTGAAGATACAAGGCTTCTTGAGAGTAAAATGATGCAATCTCTTAGGATTCTCTTAGGTTTAGTTAGCTGCAGGGATCAACTTTTACGTGTACTAACAAGAACAAAAGTTTTTTTTTTCTTTACCGATAAACAAATTATTCAAATACCACGAGAACGGTGAGTGACAACGTTTTACTCAAATGTTGACAGACGGTCCGATAATTTTTATTTTCTAGATAACTTTATTCATACTACTACTACTACTACTACTACTACTACTACTACTACTACTACTACTACTACTACTACTACTACTACTACTGCTGCTGCTGCTGCTGCTAATAACAATAATAATAATAATAATAATAATAATAATAATAATAATAATAATAATGTTTTCGAGCGGTCAGGATATAAAAATGCAGACTGCAGATTGGGTTTAAAATGAAGACTGAGGCCTCTTGTCGATATAGGGTCACGCAATGTTGGTCTCGTTTTTCTCCTACAACTAGTAGGCTACCAGGTTTATTTTCCTTCTAAAAAAAATTATGGCTTTTTAGAATTTGTATTTGTTCTTTAATCTGAAGCATACTGAAACATTTGGTGATATGCTTCACGGTTCACCTTAAAGGGAATTCGAATTAAAGCGTTCTGGCGGTTGCCGAGTCAAGTGATACAAATCTTTAAAGAAAAGTCAACAGTTGCTTTGCTCGCACGTGCTCTAACCTTTCGCTGTAGTTCAGCATGGCGGGGATTTCTGCTAATACATCCAAGGTAAGACTGCAGACTGAGCTGAGGCCTAAATTGTCGCATTGTTTAAAAATCGTTCAGAAAATATGCGTTCCACTTACCGTAGTAACCGCAATCGCTTCCCCTCCCCCCTCCCCCCCCCCAAAAAAAAGCTGTTCTGTTTTCATTTTTGTTTGTAATGCACAATGTCATCAGGGTTGTCCGTCTGAGTGAGTGAGTGAGTGAGTGTAAGATTGCGTGCATGAATAATTAAACTAATGAGGTCTTCAGTTAATTTTTACAATTGATGTCCATTTTACAGTTATTCTGTTTGCGGCCTACTTGTTACCTTTCCTTTCTTAATTTTCCTTATGAAAAGAGAAATTTTAGAGAATCTAGGGCAAGATTTCGACAATCGCATGATAATTTAATTGGCAAACCTGTTGGGGGAGCCGGCAGGATTTGAGCGGAAAAACAGGCTTTGGAGTCAAAATGCCCACAAAACCTCTCCAATGAGCTATCATGTTGATATTCCCGTAAAATGTCTGATATTTTCGAATTTCGAAAGATTTTGTAAAATCTCATCAGTTGTCATCAAATGCAACTTGCTCTCTGACACTTGCCGACGCGATGTGCATATTTTTGTCACGTCGAGATCTCTTATGCGAAAAATATCATAATCAATTGACC
>NC_090889.1:39166817-39174317 GCF_036669925.1 Montipora capricornis | reverse complement strand
GGCAATCCAGTTTTGGCGCCAAAGTTTGTTTAGAGATTGATAACAATTGACGTGACGTCGGATAGCACATTTTTCCCGCCCACCTGAATATTGATTGGTCAATTTAAATTTCAGTAACTCTCGTCGTATGCATGGTTAAGCCTCATTTTGATAAATTTTCTCATATATTTTCTCTGGTTTTTGTTCAAACGGCAATCCCATGCCACAGATTATAAACAATGACAATATGGTTCCGTTCAGATGAAATATCACTTCTCTGCTTTGTATCTTTTCCTTAGAGTTTTCAGACCTTTTTTCATTGAAACGCGCGGTTGGGGACTGGCACTTGATGAGCATGCGCTATGTGACTGAAGTGATCTCGGGTATTTATTTTAAATCCCTCCTTACAAAGATTTCGCATGGCCTGAAATTTGCTCTTGACTTTATACAGTCCTTAGCAACGACTGTTTTTCCGACTGTTTTGGATGTTTTGGATGGTTGTCAATACACCACTTGTAAAATCTTGTATAAGGCACTATTAGTAGCTATAGAGAGGTGGTTACAGTTTCGCCAGTAACAAAGAGAAAAATGCCTCTGAAGTTTGACGTCCTTAAATCCACTCCATTCTTAAGATACAAATGGAATTGTGACACCCGAAAATGGCCCGTAAAGTCTCGGGACTTTCGAGAAACAGGCCCCTGGTCTGCAGATTCGCCGGTACATTAAGGGTTTTGCCTGCATATAGGGTTCTCTCGCCTGCATGTAAAAATGTCGTGGCTAACGTTATCGCTGTTGGTAGGTCGCTTCTAAAGAGTGCAAATAACGTGCTAGCCTCTAGTCGATTGAGTTTTTATGTTAAATTATTACTGTTTGATTCATTTCCCTGAAAAGCCCCTAGGAAGATTGATCATTTAGCATGTATGTGTGTATCGCTTTGTTATTTCTTTAGAATGATACAATTGACAAGCCACTGTTTCTGTCATGATCAGGGCCTTTTCTTCATTAGTCAATACAACAAGAAAAACGCCATGGGAAAAGGTTGAAAATCAGAACAATCTACTTGACTAACACTAAATTTCGTTTTGACCCGAGAGTTACTAGACCGTCACAGACCATCCGATCGAGGTTTCGACTAAAGAGCGCTCTCCTTTTTCATTCGGACCCTGACAGTTTTCAAAAAAGCAAAACGTTACACGAGCCCAACGTAGACGTCGCAACACGATTTCCCATCGTTGTCGCCCTCAGTCCTATTCATCAAATCCTCACCGTACCATAATCCTAATTCTTCAGACCTTTGGAGAAAACAAACAGCACGATCTCGAGAGAAAAGGCGTGGTACTCCTGAAGACTGGCCCATTTGTTGCCGTTATACATGAATTGGCTCGATGGGAGGATGTGGTTTGAGGAATTTGTGATGACGAAGTTGACCTTTTCTTTCAGGCTAGTATAGGTACTTCAACCCCAATAAGACCAAACCTCTTTTGGCACACGTGACATAGCCGTAAAAATGGACCAGTTTAATGAAAGCCCACCCGCCGCCAGTTGGAACAAAAAACTTGCCAAACTGGCCACCTTTGCACCAAAATGCACTCGAGCAGTATTCATCTTGATCCATGGGTCTACAATGAAATAAGAAAAACAATTAAAAAGTAAAGGAAACTAAACATTTTCCCATAAGTGAGAAATCTTCGAAGAACTCGAATTTCGTGTTTTTCTCAGTTTGCTGAAATAAATTGTTGCAAAACAAAAAGATCGATGTCGCAAAAATTAATGAGAGCTGCTAATAAAATCAACGAACAAGGTATTGTTAAAATTTATAAACACTGAACAAGAAAAAACAGTCAAAAAGAACTCCGAGATTGAACGCATTTGATTTCAGCTCTCAAAATCAAAAGACTTTCGATATCGTTTTAATCTTTCGGAAAAGGCAAATTTATGTAATGTACTAATCCTCTCAGTTGTGTCTTTCTTTCGTTTTCAGTTGTGCTTTGCCCTATTCAAATCGTTCAGTTGGAATCTTAATGCCGTGGAATAAGTTGGCCGTAACAGTTTTTACCACAATTGCTTGTAATCTCACGATCTGATTGGCTAATTTGCCGTTGTCGACAGAAGTCTAGACAACGCTGTACGCGTCGTGCTGGCGTCAATTTGTCACGCAATGTAATAGCCAATCAGGAAAGCCCATTTTGGGAAATAAACCAGTCATATTGCGAGACAGTTATAGACAACGCTTGCTCTTTCTTTGGGTCATGATTTTGGTCACGTTGTTAAAGAAAAACTTGCTTTGGCGTTGAATATTGTGGTAAAACACAAATCGAAGGTTGTTCAGCGTTGTCAGTACTCTTATCGACAACGATATTCGTCATCACAGTGGTCAAATTGTCTTGTGGACTCACGAGGCGCACAACATTTTGACCACTGTGATGACGAATATCGTTGTCGATAACAATACAGACAAAGCTGAACCACTTTCGATTTGTTAAAATTAAGGGGAACAAACTGAATTAGCCCTGAATTAAGCCACACTACAACTGACTGACCACTCAACCATTCAGCAAATGAGAAATGGTCAAACTATTATCTACTTCTCTTTTCAATTTCCTCGATCAATTCTTTCTTCGCGGTTTGTTTGGAATTATTTTTTTTATCATCGATCTGAGTTCAGTCAGGCCTACTCCCTAATTAATTGCACAGCTGCTGTGCCAGACTTTTGCATCACTGTTCGGTTTCTGGTCAACGTTGGTGCTTCCATTCCACTGTGATATATTTATAGCCGAAGCACACAGTCAAATGCGTATGAGGGTAAACAAAGTTGTATTCATTCTGGCGTGAAGAGAACTGATTTTGCCTTACAAGGAAACTCTTGGAAACTGAATCAAAGATTAGTTTTCTGAAGATGCAAGGCTTCTATAGGTTCAAATGTTGGAATCTTTTAGTAGTCCCTCAGGTTTACTTAGCTTCTGGGAACAACTTTTAAATTACGTGTATAATCAATAAATAACAGATATTTTTTTTCTTTGCTCACAAAAACAAATTATTCAAATATCGCGAGAAAGGTGAGTGACAACGTTCAAGTTTTACTTAAAATGTTGACAGACAGTGGTTTGAAAGGTTTGGAAAACATTTCAATGCTCCGATAATTTTTAATGCCAGATAATCTTATGACTAAACAATAACGTGTGCATAAAAATCGTCCTAAGATCGTCATAACGCATAATTGGTAAGTCTGATTGTCTCGACGTATAAAACTTTCTAAATAAAATGTTTGATAGGAAGAATTTAAAAAACGAACAGACCTTTGGGCACTGGGAAGTTGGGAACGGTATTCCACAGGAAATTTGAACAAATAGAAGGCATCTGTTCAACATTCTGCAGAGTTTACCATCGCAATTGTAATATTAAGTGATTTGGTTAGTAAGTACGTGCTGGGCTATAATTTTTCAAGAGGGAGGACAAATAGACTGGCGAGCCTCCGTGGAGAGCTTTAAAAGTGATAACTAGAACTCTGAACATTATCCTTGGCTTAAGTTGCTGCCAGTGTAACTCCTGATGTTCCGGGGTAACTTACTCAGGTTGTATTTTAAGATTGCGTCTGTCTCAGATCGCTCGCGACATTTAAGTGCGTAACCAACCTTGTTCCCAGGGTCTGCCTCAGAGAAGAGAGACTCTGAGAACGTGGTTGCTACGTAACATGGTCTCGTGCATGGAATTTAATTTAGTGGTGGTTTTTGTTCATGACTAAATGTTTTGGGAAGTGTCAACTTCATCAGAAAAATTGTGACTGTTGTTTTCTGAAAAGAACCAAAATCATGCATTGCATGGGAACAAAGTATGTGGGTGACCGCCTGAACGGAAGATAAAAAGCACACGAACAAACATTAAAGGACTTTGGAAGATAATGAAGGAAGCTCCGGATGAAACAGAGGGTTGTTCAATTGGACATCCCAATATTTTCACGACAATCTTATTTCGCTTAGCGACGCTCAATGTTTGACTGTTGTCCAACCGAATTATGACTTTTAATCGATGAGAAGCTAATGCAAAATCAACAGCGAATTTAGCGCGCGCATTTTCCAAAGCCTTGAGCAGATTACATGTGATGATGTCGAGTTCTGAATCAAAGTGTTTTTTTTTTTTGTTTTTTTTGCACTTTTTTCGATGAAACTGATTGTTTATTTTCGTTTTAACGCAGCTTAGGGTGGCTTCAGTCGAGTGTGAAAAATACAATTATATATTACGTTTGTGATTGGCTCAAATTTCAACCAATGAGAACAAAATCAATCGCGACTTGCAAGCGTACATTTTCCCGCTTTTTGAAAAAGTCACAAGTCACGTCGGATGGTTTCGAGTTATGATTGGCTTTTTGAGTTGTTAGCAGCGTTTTGCGTTCCGTGCAAACACAAGGAAAAAGATGAACAGCTCATGTATTTGTGGTTTGTTTGTTTGTTAAACTTTGCTTTTTTAACAATGGACGATTCAAAAGCCACATTTGAGATTCCCAGTCACTTCAGAAGTGAATACCTATTAGGTTTTAAAGACGACATGCAAGGTTGTCATGATTTCACTGTCGGTAGATCGCTTCTAAGACAGCAAATAACCTGTTTGCCTCCGGCCGGTTGGGCTTTTCAGTTAGATCATTACTGTTTGTTTCATTTCCCTGAAATTAAAAGCCCCTAGGGAGAGAAGTCAGTTAGCATTTATGTGTGTATTGCTTTCGTCATTCTTAAGAATAATACAATTCACAATCTACCGTTTCTGTCGAGGCCTTTTATTTGTTTGTCATTGAAACAAGAAAAACACCAAGGAAAAAGATCTCTGATTTCATTCCGACCCTGACAGTTTTGCAAACACGAAGGGTTACAAGAGCCGAGCGTATACGTCGCAACAAGATTTTCCGTCGTTGTCACTCTCACTGCTATTCATCAAATCCTCGCCGTACCACAATCGCAATTCTTGACCTTTCACCACATCGACGGGTTGGAGAAAACAGACAGCACGATCTCGGGAGAGAACGAGTTGTACCCTTGAAGACTGGACCACTTGTTGCTGCCATGCATGAATTGGCTCGATGGGAGCAGGATGCGGTTTGAGGAATTTGTGATGACAACATTGACTTTTTCTTGCAGCCCATGATAGGTGCTGCAACCCCAATAAGACCAAAACCTCTTATCGTTTTTGTCACACGTCACATAGCCGTAAAAATGGACCAGTTTAATGGAAGCCAACCTTCCGCCAGTTGGAACAAAAAACTTGCCAAACTGATCACTTTTTGCACCAAAACATACCGGGGCAGTATTCATCTTGATCCATGGGTCTACAAATTTAAAGGAAAATACGAAAGTTAGAAAGGCAAGGAATCTAAACATTTTCCTATAAATGAGACCTTTTCGAAGAACTCGAAATTTCGTGATTTTCTCAGTTTGCTGAAATTAATTGTTGCTAAAAAGAAGATCGAGTTCGCAAAAATTAACGAGAGCTGCTAATAAAATTAATAAACAAGTTATTCAAGGGAAGCTATGATCATCGCAGTTATGAACGCAATTTTAGCAATTGCGCATAGAAGCCTGAATTTTTTCTGGACTTCAACGCGGGTTTAAACTCGTCACCTCGCTATACCTGTGCGACTAAATTTCATATCCGCAGTTCAATATATGATTCACTTCATGTATCATTTCATCGTTGAAACAAAGTATTTTTAGAATTAAGATACATGCAGTGAACAAGAAGAAACATTCAAAAAGAATTCCGAGATTTAACGCATTTGATTTCAGCTCTCAAAATCAAAAGAGTTTCGATCTCGTTCTATCTATTCCGAAAAGGTGAATTTATTTAATGTGTTATTCCTCTCAGTTATCGCTGTTTTTTTCCTTTCGTTTTTAAGCTTTGCCCTATTCAAATTGTTCAGTTGGAATCTTAATTCCGCGGAATAAGTTGGCGATGACAGTAATAAATTATGGAGAAAGTGAATTAGCCCTGGGTTAAGCCACATTATAATAGCCTGAACATCCAACCATTCATCTCAATATTGAGTTCCACCAATTGGGTATTGATAATTCATGAGAAGTGGTCAACAGTGCAATATACCTTTCCGGTCTTTCTTTTCAATTTCCTCAGTTAATTCTTTCTTCATGGTTTGGAATTCTTGTTTTATCATCGATTTGAGTTCAGTCAGGCCTACTCCCGAATTGCACAGCTGCTGCACCAAAACTTTTGCATCACTGTTCGGTTTCTGGTTAACGTTGGTGCCTCCATTCCCCTGCGATACATTCGCAGCCGAAGCACTTAGACAAACGCTTATGAAGGTAAACAAAGTTGTCTTCATTCTGACGTGAAGAAAACTGATTTTGGCTTACAAGAAAAAACTTGGAGGTTTGGTTTGCTGAAGATACAAGGCTTCTATAGCGTCAAATGATGCAATCTTTTAGTAGTCCCTCAGGTTTACTTAGCTGCTGGGAGCAACTTTTACGTGTATAAACAATTTAAACTAATTATTAAATATCGCGAGAACGGTGAGTGACACTGCTCTGCTTAATTGTGAAATGTTGACAGAATGGTAGGCATTTCAATGCTCCGATAATCTTTAATACCAAAATAATTTTATTAAGATAACTTTATGACTAATAATAAAAATAACACTAAAACACACACAAAAGTAGGTCGATTGGCTTCACGTATAAAACTTTGGAAATACAAACGCTTGAAAGGACGAATTAAAAACGAAGAGACGTTTGGAGAGTCGGGAAGGATATTCCACAAGGGATGTGTAAAAAAAGGAAGCACCTGTTTACCATGTTGTAGAGTGCCTTAGTAATTAATGATTTGGAGGACAAAGGCGAATAAGTACGTGTTGGGTTATAATTTTGCAAGAGGGAGGACAAATAAACTGGCGAGCCTCCGTGGAGAATTTTAAAAGCGATAACTAGAACTTTGAACATTATCCTTAGCTTAAGTTGCTGATAGTGGAACTCCTGAATTGAAGTTCCTGGGCAACAAGCTCCAGTTGTATTTTAAGCTTCTTCGTAACCAACCTCGTTCCCAGGGTCTATCTTTTCTGCCTCGAAGAAGAGACACCCTGGGAACGAGGTTGCTACGTAACATGTGGATGGTCTCGTGCATAGAAGTTAATTAAGTGATGATTTGTTTATGACAAAACGTTTTGAAAGGCGTCAACTTCATGAGAGAAATTGTATTTTTTGCTTTCTGAAGAGAGCAAAATGCATTGCATGGGAACAAAGTATGAGGGTGGCCGACCGAAAGGAAGGTAAGAAGAAGAAGCTCACGACCAAACATTAATGTACTTTGCAGATCAAGATTAACGTAAGGAGGTTCCGGGTGAAACACAGTGGGGAGTTCAATTAAAATCCAAGTATTTTCGAGATAACCTTGTTTTGCTTAGGTTCGCTTAATTAATGTTTGACTGTTTTCCCTACTGAATTATGACTTTTAATCGATGAGAGGCTAATGCAAAATCAACCGAGACTTTTGCGCGCGCATTTTCCAAAGCCTTGAACAGGTTACATG
>NC_090889.1:39159317-39164317 GCF_036669925.1 Montipora capricornis | reverse complement strand
CTACCAAACCCTATTGTTTATTAGCGAATCATAATCCAGAATTTCGATGTGTAATTTGCACTGGTATTACACTTTTTGCACTGCACTGCGCTCAGCCAATCAGAATCGAGTAATTTTTCATGTATATTATTATCTGATCTAAAATGAAATCAAGTGAAGCTATGTTCCTATGGACTCAATTTTAGCAATTGCGTACAGAAGAATGAAAATCTCAGGACGTCAACGGGGTTTGAATCCGTGACCTTGCGATGCCCACAAATCACCAGCTCACAACATCAGTGGCTTCGTAGCTCAGTTGGTCAGAGCACCGCACCGGCATCGCGAAGTCACGTGTTCAAACCCGAAAGGAAGGCCTAATCAGAAGAACAGTGGTTCTTTTGTCTTGCGCCATTATAGTCCGGTATATGAAAGTCTACCAAAAGTACTGCACGGAGCTCTTGGTTTTGTGTGGTCTGGCCTCCGCTAAGGTTGCGTCTGACCTCCAAAGATTATGATGAAACTCTAGTGAAGTGAAAGAAAGTGACTGAATAAAATTAGCTAACCCTATTTAGCTTCGGTAGCCCTGTTTACCTTGCATTGTAACTCCTTCTGTAGGTTTCATGGCGAAGGGATAATACAGTTTCCAGACTTGGGTGTGAAATATACCGGAAAATTTGAAAAAGGCAAGGCGACGGAGGTACGTCTAAATGCATTCTTCATAAAATTTAGGTGCTTGTTCCACCTCCATCACGATAGCACTACTTTAAAGAACTAAAGTATGGATAACTGCATCGTTTCAGCAAAGTTAATCGGGGGACTGGTTGAAACCTTAAAACCTGCAAAAGCGAGAGCGATGTTATCGCAATCGATGTTGAATGTCCCGCCAAAATTTTGCATAAGCATTGTTTCCAGTTTCTCTTGGGATCATTTTAAGTCCCAAGAGAAAATATAAACAATTCACTACTTGCACGATCCCACAATACACCTCTTTTACCCCCTCAAAAATCTGCATAGGCATTGTTTTTTCGACATGAAAATGTCCCAGGAGAAATTGCAAACAATGGTTATGCAAAAGTTTTGGGGGGTAATAGAGGGTGTAGTATGGGATTGTGCAAGTAGTGAATTGTTTATATTTTCTCTTGGGACTTACAATGGTCCCAAGAGAAACTGGAAACAATGCTAAAATTTTGGCGGGACAAGCAAAGAGTGTCATTCTCTATTTCGAATTTCCCATAATACACTTTGTTTGCCCCCCAAATTTTGCATAAACTATTGTTTTCAAATGCTCTTGGGGACACTGCATATTCCCAAGAGCATTTGAAAACAATGGTTTATGCAAAATTTGGGGGGCAAACAAAGTGTATTATGGGGAATTCGAAAATAGAGAATGGTATTTTTGATAATGGCTAATTCAACATCGATTGTGACAACAAAGAGTGTCATGGTATTTTTGATAATGGCTAATTAAACGTGACAGTGCAAAGTCTTTTGTTTTCTATTCGCACGGATTCGCAAATTAGTTGCACATATTTTAATCGAAAGATTTGATTGGTGAACCAGACACCATTGACGAGTTTTGTAAGAAATACATCGTTGAAAGAAAATTATGTTAGAGAGTACGTCAATCACCTTTTGACTCTGCAACGATCTAGTGCCATTCGTTAAAACCAACGAACAAATGACAAACAGGCTCGACAAGCAAAACAGTATGATGACTATGATTGGAATGGACTGACTACTTCGTATGAAAAGTTAAATCAACGCTACACAGACGAACTAGTGAAATATTTGAGGCACCATAACCTATTGCTTACGGGAAAGGAAAAAAAAACAAGATTATGCGGATCAAGGCCCACTTTAATGAAGATAACATTGTGGAGCAATGTTACGAAGAAGAAAGTGATTATGAGGATGAAGATGACGAGAATGACGAGCCAGGTGATGATGGCGGTGGTGATGAAGTAGTGACTCTTGTTGAAACTGATAATGAGGAAGCATTTGATTATGTTCCTGTTTCTGGTACGTGCACGCGATCGGGGAGGCAATCCATTCCGACTTCGAGGTACCTGTCTTCAGACTGGCTGGCGTAGGTACGACACCAGAGCGGAATTCACAACACTTTTTAACGCTCTTGTTTATATTGTTAGAAACAAACATCAGTGAGGTGAATACGGATATAAGACAGCCCAATGAAATTTCCTCTATAGAGTATACTTGGCTATTCTGCTTATTTTCTGGTCATTTCTGTATATTACCTTAACGTCTGTCTGTGTGTGTATGAAGATGGGGGGGGGGGGGCATGTTTTTATTTCTGATTAAGAGGGGGGATTTCTAAAAGATCTGTTGTGATTTGGGGAATCTCAAAATATGGATTGCACAGTTTTTGAACAACTGGAGCCAGAACGAGGAAAGGATGGTATCTTAGCCCTGAAAATGTGAAACGCATGAGGAGATTGGGCCATAAATCTAATTCAATTCAGTTTTCCAACAATTTAAGTCTAATTTGGTGCTGATGATTTCGGGTACGTTGTCCAATTAGCCAGTATCAAAAATGCCATAACACCCTTCGTTTGTCCCTCCAAGATTGTGCATAAGCACTGTTTTGATTTTCTCCTGGGACTTACAATGGTACCAAGACAAACCAAGAGCATTATGGTGGTATTTTTGATACTGGCTATTAGGCGAATCTTTGTTGACGTCATTCACGGTTTAAATTTTGTCTCATTAACAAACGAGTTTGCTGCCAGAAGGCAACAAGAACTTGCTAAACGCAATCAGATGTGCAATTTAAGCCTTTTGGCTTTGATAACGATCAAATTATCAGTTGTCAGTGTGGGAGGCGCGGTGGTCTCAAAGGTTAGAGTGCTCGACTCCGGCGCGAATGGTCCGGGTTCGGGTCCTGGCCGGGAACATTGTGTTGTTTTTTTGGGCAAGACACTTTACTTCCACCCAGCAGGTGCATAAATGGGTACCGGCGAAATGCTGGGGGTAACCCTGCGATGGACTGGCATCCCATCCAGGGGGGAGTACAAATACTCCTACTCGCTTCATGCCATGGAAACCGGGATAAGCTCCGGCCTGATGGGCCACTTGGCTCGTATGCAGACTTAACCCTTTACCTTACCTTAAAAAAACCGTTAAGTGCTTGGTTGACCAAAGCCCTAATCAACTCATTACATGCTTATTAAAACTTGGAATTTTCAAGGGCTTTTGCTAAGAGGAAAAAATGTAAACGAAGATTCCTCTAGACAGCGCCATGATGACCACCACATCACTTGGTGTAGGCATAGTTAATCTAGGGACTGGTTATGAAACCCTGGGAATTTCAAAAGCAGGAACAATACAGTAGCAATTAGATGTTGAACCGACCGTGACCCTGCACAATCTTTTGTTTTTGGTTCGCAAGTTAATTTCGAATAAATCAGTCGAAGCTTTTGATTGGTTATCCTGCCGAAAAAAGCGTGTTTTTGTCGGGTTTTGTGCAGGCTCAAGATGCAAGGTCAAGGCCAAAAAAGCGAACTTAACAAAGACATGAAACAAAGAAACTTGTCGAGTTTTATAACCAGCCTACATCTATTAACTATGGCGTAGGCATAACAACTTGACCCTCTAACCACGACATCAACCAGAACACACCTTGCAACACATTGTGACGTGGTATGCAAAGTACCATGAATGATGTGCAGCTCTATAGGCCACTTTCAAAAATACCATAATACTCTTTGTTTTCCCTCCAAAGCATTGTTTTTATTTTTCTCTTGCGAACATTCTCAAGTCTCAAGACTGAGAAACTGAAACAATGCTTATGCAAAATGTTCAAGGGCAAACAAAGGGTAAATTATAGTATTTTTGAAAGAGGCTTGCCGGACATGTTTGTGACTTCGACAAAGATATTCCGCTGTGATATTGTGCTTCCCATATAGATTACCTTTTCACTCATTTTCTCGACTGAGCGTATTGTGGCTTTCTTGAATTGTGTCTCCCTTTATATCTATTATATGTATGTATGTATGTATGTATGTATGTATGTATGTATGTATGTATGTATGTATGTATGTATGTATGTGTGTATGACACAACTAAACTAACTTTGCTGATGTATTACTTCCTACAGGGTGAGTTTGAATTTACAGATGGGCTGCAATATGTTATTGAAGATGACTGGTCCTATTGCGATGGACGCGAGCATAGAGAATTTAAATCTGAAATTGAAAATGGACTAAAACCAGCAGGTAATTATTGAACGAAAGAGGCGAACACACAGAACATAACCATAAGCCCGTGTAACACCAATTATTTTAGTATCATGAACGTCTGCAGCAATTTTGCAGCCCAGTTGGCCAAAGCCCGAGATTCTCTTATTACTGAAATAAGCAGCATGTTCTTCCTCAACCAGCTACATATTTTAGTGCACATTGTACATTTCAGAGACATTTAAGCGAATTCCAACGGCTTTTAATCTGTTTAAAATGAATTATGTAATGAATGTAATGAAATTATTGAAAATTTAACTAAAACTTGGGATCGAATGGAAAGCGCGCATAATTTTACAAAAGATAACCGGTAAGGGCCTGACCATAAAATTCGCTTCCATTTATTGCTTAGATCACTGAGGAAAATGTCTTCTGTCCAAAAACAAAACAAGCAAAGTTTCCCCTCGACCTCCATTCTGTTCTCTAAGAATTAAATAATTTTTGATGCCAGCACATGTGGCTCAAGCGCAGTTACATGAAACTAAAGAGACAGTTAATAAGGTCTTCATGGGGAATCGAAATTACGAAAAATCACGGCGAAAGAGAGTGGAACTGCCTAATAGCTTATAACGGGGAAAGGAAATAAACTAACCCAAGAGAAAATGTGGAAGAGAGAAGGAGTGTAGGCTGGAGTGTTGGACGGGATGTATGGGTTATTGGCCAAGCGTGAGGTCAAGATGACTGGATATTGGCCAAGTTCTTTTTTGCGTGTTTATGGACCGAGACGAAGTCGAGGTCCATAAACACGCAAAAAAAGAACGAGGCCAA
>NC_090889.1:39131817-39154317 GCF_036669925.1 Montipora capricornis | reverse complement strand
TGCCCGCATTAGCCTCCATTTCATGCTAGATCCAGTCCAACCGCTAGAATACGAAACTGCCTATTAGGAAGACTTTGAAAATACAAGGGTAATTAATCCTTAATTGCACGAGGCACATTGCGATTACAGGCAATTTTGCGAAAACTTTGAAAAAAAACATGTACACGTGAAATTAATCCTTAATTGCTCGAGGGCACATTGCGATTACATATACTAATTACTCGAATGCAAATGAAATACTGGGACACATTTCACATTTCTTTTGATATTCAAATTTGCCAACCACGGAACAAAAGAAGTCATTGTTTCAAAAGCCAATTAGGTTCTGGTTGGCATATTAATAACAAAAGATGACGTCACGAGAAACATCGCTATTGCCACACTACATCTCTACAAGTACATTCTTGAGTTGACAAAGTCAAGTTACAGTACTCTATTCATTCAAGACACTTGTGTCATTTATTAAAGTAAATTGGTTAAAAGATACAACGTTAAGAAAGCTTTCCATGAAGGAAGACAAGCACAATACATAGGATAACATTAAACAGCCTACAGGTAGGTTTGTTTCAGGCTTCGATTGCGGAAAAAGAGCTCTTCACACAGTCACTCTTTTATTCAGTTCATTTCTTACAGCCAAGTGCTTTGCGATTAGTAATAGTGTTACTTCAAGCATGGATCAGCTTTTTTGTCCAGCGGACCTTTTATGTTCATCTGCATTTTCCTTTTTTTTTCTTTCATTTCTTTCATCACTTCAGGATAAAAAAAATTATCCTTGTTCTAGTATGATAAAACCACTAAGTACACAATAGGCCATTTCCGATTTCATGTGCGCCTCCTCTTCAAAGCGAGTCTAAGTGCAAAGTTTTTGTGATGGTAATTAGTTCTACTTTACGAATGAATGAAAACTTATTTTCATAAGAAATACTTTGCACTTACTAGACTCGCTTTGAAGAGGAGGCAGACATGAACTCGGAAATGGCCATATAGCCCTTTTCACGGTTAGTTTTTCTCATTTGCATTACAATATAATCTAGCATGTATGTGAGGCAATTTCGGGCTATTTTGTAGTTTTAACCCGAAATTGACTCGCATCCACGTTAGATTACATTGAAATGCAAATAAGAAGAACTAACCGTGAAAAGGGCTATTGACCCTAATTCGATGCACACGGATTTCAGTAAGCGTCACAAAGTGTCCCCCTTGCTTTTCTCCCCAACTTTAACATCACTTGTGTCTCGGAAAACAGACAATATAATTGTGGGACTTTTTGTGACATACATAATTTCTGTTGTGTCACAAAGTGTCCTCAAATACTGCTCCTCAAGTAAGTCTAACCAGCTGCATTTACCCTAAGCTAAAAAAGATGTTCACTTTTATCGTTATCTTATTAAAATAAGTTGGTAGCAAAGGCTTAGACTTAGAGGGACACACTAGGTCTTCTTCTTCTGGTAATCTTTGTATTCAATATTCGCGTCTTAACCAACAACATAATTCAACTACAAGTTTCGGCGCCAGAGTTTGGAATAGTTTGCCACCCCAAGTACTCAGTCCAACTGCCAAAAAAGCATTTTAAAATGAAAGTTCGAGAAATTCTATTTTGGGCGGAAGTGAATTTTGAACAGCAATTAGCGTCTTTGGTGCATTTCCAAGAACAAAACCTATGGCACAATTCCTTAATAAGAATAGAAAACAAACCAATCTTCTTTAAAGACTGGTGCTCAAAAGGCATTACTAAAGTAAAACATTTGCAAAAACCAGAATGCAATAGCTATCTTTCTCTAAAAGATTTCCAGCTAAAATACGATCTGAATGCTGCTCCACTTCGCTTTTACGGTATTATATCAGCTGTCAAGGCACTTGGCAATAGCAGCCTCAAGCAAGTGAAGGATAATAAACAAGAATATGAACCTCTTAGCACAAAAAACTTTGAAGTCCAAAAAAGTTAGTACACTGGTATACAAATCCTTAGTCAGAAACAAAGGTGAGGCTCCAAGGAAGAGCCATAAGAAATGGCTTATGGACTGCAGTTGTTTGCGCAGTGAAAACCTCGACTGGAGCTCGGCATATCTTTTGGCATTGCGGTGCGCCAAAAGTACAAAGTTAATAGAATTTCATTTTAAATTTCTTCAGAGACATCTGGCAACTAACAATTTTCTGGGCAAAATTAAGCTGAAGGAAAATGAAAATTGCACCTTTTGTGAAAACGCGCCTGAAACACCAATACATCTTTTCTGGACATGTCAAAAAACTTCTAAGCTTTGGAAAAGCGTAATGGAATGGCTACAAAATATGAATATTATACAGAACAATTTCACGCTACTGAATACTACTGCTCTAGGACTAAAGCCTGACACCGCGAAATATGCCCTCCAATTTAACACTGTTTACTGCTAGCACGATATCACATCTGGCTTGCCAAAACAAACGAAACTTTACCCCACTTTGAGCATTATTTGCTTCTTCTGAAATCAAGGTACGAGCTGGAGACAAAAGGTGGTGATAGGCAAAAATGGGAACCTCTTGCAGTGTATATTGAGCTTTAAAAAACTTCTGTTGACGCTTTCTTTTCTAACCTGAAATAAGACCCTCTTAATGCTTAAATCAGCGCCGATAGATGGTAAATATTGTAGCTTGGCCTGTACTAGTACCAGCTTTGTATTGCTCCGCTTTAATTTTTTTACTTATTTGTGCTTTTTATTTTTATCTAGGTTGTTTTTTTCTTGTACCTGCATGTCCTTTGTAACTTAATTTTGTATTTAAATAAATAAATAAATAAATAAATAAATATTAAAAAAAAAAAAAAAAAAGAAAAAGAAATTCTATTTGCTACTTTTCATGCCGAGGACACTTATGTTGAAGCACCCACACTTAAAAATGGCAAAATATGTACAGTAAAGTAAATTAAATTAACTAACCTGTGACTTGTAATATGTTGTAATTTGTTTTTCTCTCTTTTCCTTCCTTTTTTTGTTTCACTTTTACTGATAATGGCGTCTGATTTAAAAGCGCAACGCGCCTCGATTAGCCCTGCTATCTGCGGGTTGCGCCAGATTATCATTGTATTTTTTTCAAACTAATAAAATGAATGAATGAACGTCAAAATTGGGAGTGCATCTAATTAGGCTCAATTCTGGACATTAATTATAAACTAAACTTGGCTTCATGAACCAAAACCCTTTTCAGTGGCATTAGCAAAATAAAAGGTCAACTTTGAAAAGCATGATGCAAGAAAGTTAAACGGTGCCAAAAACTGTTATGGATTGCCAACACTTTTGTTTGCATAGCGACCGGTATCTACCAATAATGTAGCCCAAAAAGCGGAAATAGCCAGATGTCATCTGGGTTTGGCAGCTGTGCATTTCTGTAGGTGTAAACTGCAAGTTGAAGGTTGCAGGTCACTATTGTTATCAATACATGCGGCCAAATGACAAACTGCCCTCTGTAAAACTCGCCTTTTTGCGGGCTAAATGGGAAATGTGCGGGCTGAAAATACATTTGCCGCCATGATACTGATTGGCTGCAGAGATGTCAAACAACTTCGCTTGGCCAATGAGATTGTCCTATTTAAGTGCGAGGATTACGTCTACATTTGGTCTACAACCCGGACATCAAATATATAAATTCCTTTCATTCTCACAACCTTTGTTTGTATACACTGAGGGACATTAGCTGATCATGTTGTAGCAACAACTTTCCATACCATAGTTTCATGCTACAGCGTAGATCTCGGTTAAACAACTTTTTTTAAATTAAATGAATTGGTACGATTTGGCCTTGTATATTGACAGAAACCCATAAGGGTTGAAACGTGTAACGGCCCCTTGCGTGCTGCAAAACAAGCTTCTGAATATTCAACTTGCTAAGTACCATATTTGGAACAACAAGAGCGAGGGGTTTCCAAATATGGTACTTAGCACTAAAACATTCAACCAATCAGTTTGCACTGAATATTCGAAAGCTGTGAACGCGCGTTACAAGTTTCAACTCTTATGGGTTTCTGATATTGATAATAATGATCATCAAATGAGTTTATTTGTGTCCCTCATAGCATCATTTGCACCCTCGCTCCGCTCGTGCGCAAATGATGCTACTCGGGCCAAAAATAAAGTATATGCCCTCCAAAAGTCACGTGATTGTCCTATTTCAAAATAGCTGAAACAACCCAAAAGTTTACTAATACTAACATAAGGCCTAAAAAATAATGTTTAAGCATAAGGTTAGCATTTTTTGTAAAACGTTTGGGTTGCTCCAGTTATAGTAAAGCAATGACCTGCAGCAATGACCTGCAACCCTAACCTGCAGGTTTACACCCTCCACATTTCTAAAGTGTTATTATTTTAATTGTCGCATTATTCTATGGTGCAACGTTTTTGAGCCGCAAAAATCAGCAACCGGAAATGAAAATTTCGCATGCCAGGACCGTATGTAGTGTGTCCCAGATTTTTAACCTAATCATCTGTAATGGAGGAAAGATACTTTTATAGCAATAAATAGTTTTATAAAGGTGGTAGTGAACAGACAAGTTAAAATGGAAAACAGCTCAATTCCGGTTGCCATCCGCGGTTCAAAAATGTCGCATGCTTAAACTCCCTAATGTGAGTATTTTTGGAAGCTTTGTTGTTTACTGTAGTATTGTCTTAATAATTACTGGATGTGTATTGTGCACGCATAATTTTTTTTAAAAAAGATAGTTAGTGTTTAAGTGCTACTATGATAAAAAACCACTTTGTTTTTTCTTCAGATTTTGAAAGAGTGTTTGCTTAACAGTCCTGACTGACAAAATATTAAGCTTTGATTTTTATCCAAAGGCTGTTTACTTTTGAACTTGTAAGTTTTAGATTTCATGGCCCGTCATTATTCACGTTCAAAACTGACCATTTGGACCGCTAAGACTAAAGAGGGTTGGATCTAAGGTAAAGTAATGTCATTTATTCCCTAGCTTAAAATTTCAGCGTGTAAGTGCTACTTATTATCAATGCAAAATACAAGTTGAGATAAGTCTGAAAGTTCGAAACTTCTGAGCTGCATATTACGTAATTCAGCCACACACACGCGCATGATTGCATTCTAGTGACTATGAGGCTTTGACGCCATTTTCTCCTCGATCCAGCTTTCTTAAGATTTTAAACTTAGTAATGGTGGACCATCAAATAGGAAAATTCCCGTTAAAATAGACAAGTGTCTCTTTGAAATCAAAGCTTAAAACTTGGGTCACTTAGTGTAAGCAGAAACCCATAAGGGTTGAGACCTGTAACGGCCCCTTGTGTGCTGGGAAACAAGCTTCTGAATATTCAGTTTGCTAAGTACCATATTTGGAACAACAAGAGCGAGGGGTTTCCAAATATGGTACTTAGCACTGAAAACATTCAACCAATCAGTTCACACTGAATATTCGGAAGCTGTGAACGCGCGTTACACGTTTCAACCCTTATGGGTTTCTGGTGTAAGTTAACAATAGTTTTGAAAAGAAAAAGAAGAATTGATGTTTTTGGTCACACTTTGTGCATAAAATTAACAAGGGACAATGAAAATTTGGCCTCTATACATAAAAATTATAATTAGCAAGAAAGCTGAACATTTTCTTGATGCTACATGATGGACCTCCTAAGCTTAACTGTACATCAGCACTGCGGAGATAACGGATGCAGCACCCACAATAAACTGCATACTAGGTACAAAATCGAACACATACACTGAAACCACACTAGAAAGAACTATGGCACAAGATGTCGCAAATCCTTTGGTTATACAAGAGGCATACTTCAAGACCAAAGAAACAATAATTCCACCTGCTGAGGCAAAAAGTACAACCAAACAGACAACAAAATCATAACCATGAAAGAATCCCATTTCTGCTATTTGTGGACCATCTTGGTAAAAGACTCCGACAAGTCCAAGAACAATCCCTATTGTGTACAATTGTGCATTAGCCAACCAAAAAGATTTGCGTCTCTGTTGTTTGAAGATTTTCTCCATATAAACGCCAGCAAAGCCTGACACTAATGAAGATGCAAGAACAGCACCTAATCCAAGAAGTGTAGAGTGCTCCTTTTTTGAATCCACATTGTCGGAGTTTCGTAAAATGCTGGCTTGGACAGAGGTGTGCGAGTCAATTTGAACCATTGCAACACCCACTGACAAAAAAACAAGGCAGATCCACTTTCTTCTAGTGAGCTGCTTTTTGAGTAGGGCAATGGAAAAAATTGCAGTGCTTATTATTTTTAACTGATTTGACACCTGAAAAACAGAGAGAAAACATCATCATCATCATCATCTTTTTTTAAAACATGGAATCCCATTCATAAACTTTAAAATGCTCTTCCAGAGGGCCATGGGGGAAGGCGTGAGGCACGGCAGAGTCGTTGAATTACTCCTAGTAATTTAGATCAAGTGAAAAATTCTGTTCAAGAAGCATGATTGTCACACCTAATGTGTACATGATTGTAGATGTTGTTATCCCTGAAGTAGTCCCTATTGACGAGTACAATTGTCTGGCATCTGGACACAGTAATTTCTATGATAACAGTCATAGGTGACAAATTACTCCTTAATTAATTAACACAAAATTTCAGCATTAATTTATAATTTCACAATTTGTCACCTATTAGAGTGCAGGGATGGCGCAGTGGTGAGAGCACTCGCCTCCCACCAATATGGCCCGGGTTCGATTCCCAGACTCGGCGTCATATGTGGGTTGAGTTTATTGGTCCTCTACTCTGCACCGAGAGGTTTTCTCTGGGTACTCCAGTTTTCCCCTCTCCTCACAAACCAAAATTTGATTTGATTTGTGTTAACTTGTTAATTTCAATTTACAGTGTCCCCAATTAGTGCTCTACAGCCCTAGAAGATTAGACACACATGTAAATAAAGTTCCTTTCCTTATTTCAAGCCAGGACAGGGTATAAGTCTGCAAATTATAAGGGTTGCAACTATTGATCCACAATAATTTATTATTCAGAAAGTGCACATCAAGCTTAACCAAATCCCCAAGTTTGGTGTTAATACATGTACATTTAGACCCAATAATAAGGGTCTATTAAAATAAATAATAGTTATTTATTTATTATTTATTTTAATTATTTTATATTAACCCTTTCACTCCCAAGAGTGCCACTTCTAGATTTCACTCTTTCTAACGCCAGACGATTTTACTCGTCAATGGGGAACCCCACGGGGGTGAAAGGGTTAACAACAGCTAGATTCACTCAAAAACTATGTCCCCATTAACCCTTTCACTCCCAAGAGTGCCACTTATAGATTTTACTCTGTCTAACGCCAGACGATTTTACTCGTCAATGGGGAACCCCCATGGGGGTGAAAGGGTTAAGTGAGATACAGCCATTTCAAAACATAAAAATTTAAATTTAAAACAACCTCTTGGTCTATTCACAAACTATGTCCCCTTTAAGAGAGAAAGGGATGATTATATACTTACCTGAAATGTAGTAGATGAAAGGTGAAAGGGTTAAGTGAAAGGGTTAAGTGAGATACAGCCATTTCAAAACATAAAAATTTACAAAGAAATGCATGGTTACCCCTATGCTGCAATCGGATGACCAAATATTTAATTTTTTTGTAATTTTTGACGTATTTAAATGGCTGTACCTCAGTCAAAATTAGCCTGATTAACACCAAACGTGGGGATTCTTTGAATCTCGCTTTGCTCTTTCTGACTATGTGGATTGATAGTTGCAAATCCCATAATTTACAGACTCATAACTAGTCCCCTTCGGTTTGAAAATTATCAGGCAATGAATGATACTAATAGCTAATGAAATGGTATACTTATGACATAGGGGAATAACTTCACTTGTGTTTTGTCCAAAATCAAATAATTTCCCTTGCCTAAAGGCTCAGGAAATTATTGGATATTAGACAAAATGCATGTGAAATTATTCCCTTGTGAATGGGTTTAAAACAACCTCTTGGTCTATTCACAAACTATGTCCCCTTTAAGAGAGAAAGGGATGATTATATACTTACCTGAAATGTAGTAGATTCCAGATGTGTCATTGCAATGTACACAAGGTTATTTTGTATGACGTAAAGCACTGATGCCACAGAGAGTTTCAGTGTATCCAGTGGATTCATAAGAAAACTTTGGACAAGAAATGATCCCAACTGTTTTAGATTTCTGTGCTGCAAAAATATCACCACTAAGGTCACCAAGAGTTTCATAACTTCTGCAAGGAAAACAGCTGTTGAACTAAAGTACATTTTGTGGGGTCGCGTTCGCGAGTAGCGAAGCAGTGAAAAGTAACATGTAGCTTGCAGAGTAAGGACGGCAAAAATAATCGTCCTAAATCCAGCGGTGGAAGTGAATGATGAGGATTCTGAAAGAAAATGTGAAAACTACATGAAATTTGGTTTGAGTAAAATATTTCAATTTTTTTCCTTTTTGACAATTTTGGTTGGCTAAATATGTATATTAATCAAAAGGAAATTGTTATGATGGCAAGGCACAGAACAGGGAATTTGGAAGGTTATGATGCAAAAGGAAATCTGAACAGTTCCTTGAACTCAGTATTAAACAGCAGTATTATATGGAGAGTTTATACAGTATGCATTTAAGTCTTACATGTATTATGACTGAAAATTGAATAATCAAATATCCAAGTTGACACAGACTTTACTTTAATAATAAATTCATGGAATGAAGTACTTCAGGTTTGAGTTTTTGTCAGAATGCACTTTTTTTCCCAAATCTTGAGCTTTTAAACATAACGTATGGCTTATCTATAAATGCGGCTTATCTACCGGTGTTTATACCGTAATCAGAAGTTTGTCATCAGGTACAACTTCTCTTCAGATTTTGTCCATTTACATCCAAGTCATCATTGAAAAATAAATCACTTCTTCATGAGTTATCTGAAGTACTGAGCTGTCACCAATAATGCACATTGTAGTGCCAAAAACTGCCAAGTACAGAATTGTAAGATATTTATATACATGTACACACAACAAGGCCTTGAGAATAATACATTTAATTCTCAGAGCTTTGTTAATCAATTGTTAATCTTTTTTCACAACTAATTGTATGACCAAAAACGTATAAGGCTTCAAAAGCACTGTTGATACATGACTGCCTGGGAATCTCAGAAAATTTATAGACTGAGGTGGAAGTTGCTGCAGTACATGTAACTGTGTTGTCAGAATGCTATGTTTGGAGAAATGTGGTTTGTTTAGTGCTTCCCTACCAGAAAGTCCAAATGATGATGAAAAACAATTCATTATTTGTTTTCGTTTGAGTTGGTCTACAAGTTTTCTCAGCCAGGCAATAGAAATTTGGCCTGCTCTCATTCAAATGCCCATTTGAACTAATCATTACCTTGTTTTTTTTTTTTCTTCATTTTTTGCAACATAAAACACTTACATACACATACATAACCAGAAATGTTGCATAAAGTTATAGTTAACAGTCATTTACTAATAAAAGTTCTGTTACATGGCTAGTGCTTCTGGCCGATATAACACGCACTCTGGCATTGGCTAAGAGCAGCTAAGCGCCTGGACCTGGTTGTTTGAAAGCCAATTAACTTAACCCAGGGTTAGCCTAAACTTTGGTTTCATTTTTTTCATCTTTTGAGTAGAAGTTTCTTTTGCTAATTTTCGTTTTTCAATGTTGACTTCTTCTAATGTAAAATTTTGCCGAATATCAGCGCTGAACAAGTTAATTGAAGTAAAGAAATAAACTTCTTGGTTAATTTTTAATCTGGGATTAGCATTGATCGGCTTTTGAACAACCGGGCCCAGGGCATCATTCTCCTGTAATGCCCACGGGCCGATTTATGGATTATGCAAATTAGCTTCTTCTTCTTCTTTAGAACCATTCTGTTCCTCTGGTTTGCCATATAATAAACAATTTAATAACCTAATGACTGTTGGTCGTAACAGCAAAATCTTAAACCTTGGCCTAGCTATACTGACCGAGCAGGCAAGGCCTCAGTTTGAGATTTTGCGATAACGACCTCAATCTCGGTTATTAAATGGTGCACGCGTGTACGAAATTAAAAGCCGACAAGCTCATGAATACCTTGTTATGTCATCAATGTAAAACAAGTCGTTATCCCAAGCAAGTTGAAATTCAACTATTCAAGTCGATAAACCTAATTCTTGGAAAGTTATGAATTTTGAACACTAATTTTAACGCTCTTATGTAAAGGTCTTCTCAACATTTAGAAAACTGATCGCCCTAGTTTCTAACACACGTTTTTTTATATTTTGAATCCTGTTTTAGCGTTTCATTTGCTAATTCTGTACATCTGATCCTCCAACCTTCTTAGACTAGCTACACTTAACAAATTTTGACTTTCATCCTCTTTCAAAATCATCCTTTTTCAAAATATTCTTTCAAATTGCACTCGTTTATATCAGTGTCGTTTAAAGCCAAGCCTGGACATTACATAATTAGCCTTCATCTTAATTCGCATTACTGTACTGAGTTTGTATTCGCTTGGATTGCACACTAACAAACAGTTAGAACTAATAATTTTACCATTCACACTAAGGCAACTTACCGCTTTCTTTGCAGTGGTTTTTCGAGTTTTCGAGTGGAGAATCTCCATCCTTTGCTACTTTTCCGGAGCTTAACCGCAAGTTTTGCCTAGAACAATTCATGATCGCCTCCCGTTTCGGGTAAAAATTCGACCAAGAAACACAATTTAAAATCAATTCGCTTAGAAAGACCTTGTGTAAAACGGGCGTATTTCAACTGGTTTTAGAAACCGAAAAAGGAAAAAAAAACAAACACTAAGATAATTTTGTTTGATCTGGCAAATAAAAGAAATATTTTTTTGTTACTTTTCAAATGAACAAACAGTCTATGCTTCCTGCGGTTTTGGTCGAAAACTAATGGCCCAGCATCCATTGCGATACCGCATTGTTTCAAAATGGCGGCTGGTGAGTAAATGGACAGTGTATTCTTTGTTTACATATGTGGGCTTCCCCGTTTTAGCTTTTTATTTTTTCAAGCGACAACTAAAGTTTCGTAACATATTTGTGTTAAGAGCGAATGGTAAAATTACTGAAATAGGCCGATCTGCATTTGATCCCGATTGCCCGACGCAGTGTAGACGTATGCAAAATTAATATCGCGATTCTCATGATTTCTTCACGTCTTCTGTCGGCATTACTCCTCAAAACCAGACGTTGGCTGGCTGTAGAAACAGAGGGTTCTTATAGACGAAGATTTTTGCTACTCTCGTGGGGAGAATACCATTGACAGCCTTGGTAATCGAGGCGTTCAGTTCTAAATTAATCCCGACGTGCTTAATCGATGAAAAGCAATAGTCAATATAATCGATAATAATCAATCGATTAATATCGGAAATCGATGAAAATCGGTCACCAAGAAAATTGTAAGTATTGATTTTATCGATTTCTTTCAATTATTTCAAATGATGGACCGCGAATAGTGCTGAACGAAACAGAACATAATCCTGACACCACTTGTAAAAATTAATCATAAGTGCAAGAGCCGGGTGCAAGCACCCGGTAAGCGTATGTTATGGTGACCATCAGTGTTGTTATTATTATTATTTCTTTTTTCTTTTTTTTTGGGGGGGGGGGGGGGTGGGGGGAGGGATAACTTTTATCTGGCCTTATTCTTCGATTTAAAAAACTAATGGAAAACCTGACAAGAAAAACTTACCATTCGATAGTCGCTTAAGTGGCCATAGGGGTTTTACAAGTTCCTTTTGAATATAACTGAGCCAGCTGCCCTTTGCAACTCAACACGCGGAAGGCATCGCCACGGCTAACAATTTTCATTTCCAAGAAAATTTTTTTTACCTACCGTGACAGTAAACCCACACTCATGGTACCTTTCACAACACAATATCACATCCATAGTCGGCCTCACACGCATGCTGTATGTGCGCAAACTAAGTCTGAAAATTGAAAGTATCCTCTTTCAAGACTTGCCAATTAAGATCGATGACAATCGATACAGTCAAATGCCATTACGAGGATTTGAATTGTGAGTATCGATTTTCATTGATTAATTGTTGCAATCGATAATAATCAATTAATTATTATCGATTATATTGATTATATCGATTGCCTTCCGATGATTGATTTTCATCGATTGGGCACGCCGAGATTAATGTAGGCAGGGGTATTTACTAATTTACTAATGCAATCAAAAACTCTTCTCAGTTTGATAAATGATAGTTCTTGTAGGCAATCATGCAATTCCAGACATCTTTTATCAAGATGCACAGCAAGTTGAATGCTAGAAGTTTGTTCGAAGTTATATTTCTGTCATTTTATTGTGAATCTTCTGCCGACTCTGTCAAAGTGAGTTGGCAAAACAACTGCACATGTTAATTTCCAGGTTTATTGCCCTGACTTTTGAAAAAGGGACAACCTAAGAATAATTTTTAATTTCAAGCAATGTGTACCCATGGTAATTTGTACAATTGAATTTATTTAGTGCATGTGTAATTACTTAGATAATTGATGAAAATTTTCTGTGCCGATTGGTTGCATTTAAGGTGATTATTACGCGATAATCACAGTAAGCAGTTTTTTTCAAAATGGCCGCGAGCTGTTTTGTCAAGGTGACAGACGAAGAAATTAATTCTTTTAAATGAAATGCATATTTTCAAATAATCACCTACGTAATTACTCTAAAACAATATTATTCACCGCAGGCTCTGTGAATATCGGTGAATGAAAACGTTGACTTTGTCTCAGTTTTTGTTCACTGATATTGCCTTGGGCAAATAAGTGGTAAATAGTTTTGGCTTTTTATGTATTCTTGTTGAAAAGAATTTTATTTAAGTCATTTTATTAAATTGAGCACAATTTCAACTCAATCTTTTTCAATGAAACTCTTTACGAATTTTTATAACGAGTAGTGACAAATGTTAAAGTGTACATGAAGAAAGGTATTTTTTTATAGTAGTTAGCAACTATTCACCGAAGTGGAGGTGGCTAGTGGTGGATATTTACCGAGCCACGAAGCAGGGAGGTAAATATCCACCACGTGAGATAACGTAGCACATAAAGATTATTTTAACTCATTTACTCCTGCACAGATTAAGGTGAATAGCAAAGGATATCCGGAGTTTGAGTAGCCAATCAGCGAGTTCAACGCTATCCACTGTTTTAGTATATACTAATAATAATTATCATGATTCGTAGCATTATTACTTAATTTCAGGGAAGAGTACAATAAGCATAAAGGTTTGGAGTCTACTCATCTTGACAGTTCAGAATACAGCAGTGATCCTCACAATGCGATACACACGCACCCTCCCAGGTGATATGTACATGGCTAGCACAGCAGTGATGATAACAGAACTCCTCAAAGCTATTGTATCAGTAACCATTTTGTTTGGTCAGTCTCTAAGTGTAACTGAGTTGTTAAAGTTTTTACACACTACTATGATTGATCAACCGTTAGACGTGGCAAAGATGTTGGTACCAGCTTCTATATACACTGTCCAAAACAATTTGCTGTATGTCGCTGTTTCCAATCTGGACGCTGCAACTTATCAGGTGAACTCTTTTATTTCTTTTAACCCATTGACAAGTAAAATCATCTGGCGCTGGGCAGAATAAATTCTTATTCTGGCCAGTTTAGGCCAGTTTGGGCATCAAAGGGTTAAAGTGCCCCTGTGACCAAAAAATCAATTCATATTTTTCTTTGGATTTCAAAACTATGTTAACAAAACACTAAGTGACCCACGTTTTAAGTCTTGATTTCAAAAAGACACCTCTTTATTTTAACTGTAATTTTCCTATTTAATGGTCCACCATTACTAACATTATGTTCTTGAGAGAGCTGGATCGAGGAGAAAATGACGTCAAAGGCTCACTAGTTTAAGAATGCAATACGTGTGTACGCCGCAGAATTAATATGCAGCATGGGAGTTTTGGGCTTTTAGACTTTTAAACTTACGCTTTGCATATATAATAAGCTGCGTTCACATGCTGAAATTTTAAGCTAGTGAGCCTCTGACGTCACTTTTCCCGGGATTCAACCGTCTGAGGTCCAATCGGTCAGATTTGAACGTGAGTAATGGCGGACCCGTGAAATTCAAAACTTACACTCAAAGTGAATGGCTATTGGATAAAAATCAAAGCTCAAAATTTTGCCAGTCAGGTGTTAATCTAACACACTTTCAAAATCTGAAGGAAAAAAGGAAGTGGTTTTTTTTATCACAGGGGCACTTTAATATTGTTCTTTCTTAATTTCCCCACTCAACTTTCAGCTCAACTGCTCATGATGAAATGGATTCATGTTCATGTCTCTCTCTAAACGTCTTCTGAATGGGACAGATTGGAAAGTAATAGACCTTGCACATGTACAGATTCTCCTCTAGCAAATGACGTGATTCTCTGCAGGATGTTGGAGTCATAAACAAAAATATATCACCTTAGTCTAGTGGAAGTGGACAGCTGGAATGTTATATGTGTGGTAGACTAACTACTGTGCACAATAAGAAAACAAAAAAAATGTGGTCTTTTCAAAGATGTCACATTAATTTAAAGGGGCTAGGTCATGCAATTTTAGGCAATTTCAGCACTGATCGAATGGTCATAGAATTAACTAAAATTATATCAAAATAACTGTTCAAAACTATAGAAGAACTCTAACAAAACACAGGGAAGCCAAGAAGGGACATGGATGGATAAACTGGAGAGGATTGAAATGGATTGAATTTGGGTAAATTTGAAAAACATCGGCCCGCCTTTTTTTCAAATTTATATCAGTCTATATCAAAATGTCGTTTACAAAGCTGGAAATCATTCTCAGTTGTTACGTGTCCGTGATTTTGAAAATGAAAGACTCTTGCTCTGCCAATTTGACGTTTAGAGCTCATAATTAACAAAATTAAACAAAGTTACCTAAAATAGCGTGACCTAGCCCCTTTAAATTAACCGACGTAATGTAAGAAAGATAAAAATGTTAACTTCCCCACTCAATGTTTCATGTATACAGGTATACGTGTATAAGGGTAGCAGGGAGCAGGGATGGCGCAGTGCTGAGAGCACTCGCTTCTCACCAATTTGGCCCAGGTCCGATTCCCAGACCTGACACCATACGTGGTTGAGTTTGTGTTGGGTCTCTACTCTGCTCTGAGGGTTTTTTTCCTGGTCCTCCGGTTTCCTCCCCTCAGCAAAAACCAGCATACAGCTGATTCCAGCTGGCAGTAAGCTATGCTCCAAGGTCACACATGGACCGTATAGCAGCTGCCAGAGGTGTCGTACCGGTAGTATGCTTCAACCTCTGGAAGCACTGCTTTAGCCTTGGACCCCAGATCTGGAGCTTTGAGACTAAGCCTCATCTGGAGGATGAGGGTGGTCCAAATGACTATGGAGGCCTATATTTTCCCCTTCCCAAACACACAATCAACATTATCACCTTTCCTTGTCAAACTTTGACAGCCATTGGTCCGTCCCTCCCAACCACAATCAAAAATCCGATGAAGTTTTTGAAAAAGTTCTTTCTTTGTCAATGGTGTTGAAAGCATTCTCAGTCTCGTCCACCCCCTCCAGAACCTAGCCTCTTGTGACAGCCCTTGGTCATGCTGAAAAAGTTTGAAGGAATACTGTAAAGGAATTCAACAGTAACTCGACTTTCGATTCACTATCAAATCTCTCTACGTTCAGTTCTCCAGTTAGGGATATCCACTGGAATAATAATAGTAATAATAGTAGTAGTAGTAGCAGTAATAATAATAATAATAATAATAATTATTATTATTATTATTATTATCATTATTATTATTATTATTACTACTATTATTATTATAGTAATTATAATAATTATAATAATAAACTAAGAAACTAAGAGAAGATTTAAGTGAACTGTTTGTGGAAAAGAAATTGTTAAGATCACTCAAGAAATGCAAAAAACGGTTTTATGGAAAAGCGAAACAATGAGGAAAATCATGTCAGGACTAGAACAATATTTTTTGTTATTTATTATTATTTTTTTATTTTTTCACTATTGCAAGAGGTTAACATAAGAAGAGAAAAAAAAGGAAACAACAAATTACATAAATAATCAAAGGTAAAATGTGCACAGTGACCAAAAGATCTTAAGGTTTCGAGTTGGTCACTTCCACGTGTAACTAACTGGCGTACAAAGACATTTACCTAAACTTTTAGTGAAATGCGTAACGGAAAAAGGAAAATTAAAAATGTATATCTTCTTACATACAATTTCATATCATCATCATCATCATTTATTTGCCTTTATATGTGTATAACAATTGTTTTAAAAAAATCATACAGCAGGTTGTTAGGCGAGGAGACCTCAGGAAACCACCAGGCTTATAGGAGAGGCCACCTCGACATCACAATATTAAACAAAAATAAGGGCTGCGAAGGAGTGCGGCAGGAACTAACTCAGAAACTATTTTAATAAAAACTCTAGCACTTTGTTCTTAAACATAGGAAAGCTTGACAAATTGGTAATAGAGGCAGGAAGAACGTAAAAAAAAATAGGAACGATTATTGACAATAGCTACCACAGTTTGTTAGCTAATGCTCTTTTCTCTTTTGGGTTTTGAACAATCTAAAATTGTAAACTGCGAGAATGATTGACTTGAGTGACTGATCCCCAGGTGCATGGTTTGCGCCCGGCTGATGCACAAAAGAACACCAGCAAAGACTGTGATAGAAGAGATAATAATAGTAATTATTATTATATGGCTTGTGTTTGTAGCCGATATAACGCGCGCTCTGATTGGCTAATTGTGACTGAATTGTTGGGCATTATTCTCCCGTAAAGGCCACGGGCCGATTACGGGCTTGCAAAAACAAAGAAAAAGGTAATTAAAAAACCTTATAATAAACTACTTACTACCCGAGCTAGCTCGAGCCGTACTGGGGAATGTTGGCCCTCGGTCGTTTTTGTACGGACCTCGCTGCGCTCGGTCCGTACTGTCACGACCTCGGGCCAATATTCCCAGTACGGCCCTCGCGCTCGGTTAGTAAGAAGTTATTATTAAATTCTCAACCTCGGTTAATGCATTTGTCGTGCTCTTATTGGTTCACTCAATCTCGGTTAAGCCTAGTTCCCACTGGCGACATAACGATCATAATCATAATCATAAGCACGAACATAACGCTGTTATGTCGCTTATGTCTTAGTGGGAACGTCCAGAAACATAATCATAGGCGCCCTTATGATCAACATAATCATAATCATAATAATCATAATCATTATATGATCGTTATATTGGCGAAACTAGTCGCCACTTTTCTACCAGGATAAAGGAACACACGGAAAGCGATAAAAACTCGCATATTTTTAAGCATTTCAAAGTTTGTGGTAGATACTTGCGGTAGATACTTCAGCCTAGCTAAATTCGAGTAAATTAAATTGTTAGACAAACTGATGGCAACGGAAACCGAAGTTTCCGAGGTCCTTTGGGCTAACCCGTGCGGGCTATGCGCGGGAAAACTAACACTACAGATAATTACGTTAAGATAACTAACGTGGTCGGTATTACAACTTTATAAGAAAGAGCCGCTAAGACGGTCCTCGTGTTTCCAACAACATCGGCGGAAATTCGGCTGTCGCCTAAAGCATTTTCTCGTGGGAAAGTTACTTAAATTAACTGAGAGGGACGAGGTTGTTTGCGACACTTAATTTGGTTTGCACGTTTCAATTTCTTGTCTAAGTTCTTAAGCACCGTGCATTACAACACTCCGCATACAATAACACGATCATGAAAATATTGCTTAAAATATTATAAAATATGCTTCAACAGTTGTTTTCGTTGAAAAACGTGACTGTTGATCACGTGAGTAAAACCCAAGAATAGATGCAGTGTCAAACAATCCATTCGGTGGGCCAATGGTTGACAGTCAAATTAGCATGCTCTAGAAAGTTGCACTTATTGCAACAGAAGAATCCTGCAGAGCGTCCTTAACATCAAAATAATAATGAATGAATAAAAATTCACTTGCTCATTGATATTCATTTTTCTTTCCGTCATATTGATATAAAGGTTTCCTACCAATTGAAGATTCTTACCACGGCTATTTTCTCTGTGACCATGCTAAGGAAGTCCATTAGCAATATTCAGTGGCTCTCTCTCTTCATGCTGTTTGTTGGTGTGTCTGTGGTACAGCTGCAGCCTGATGACCGTCCGGTGACACAGAGTCCAGGAGAAGGCATCCCAACAAAGAGCCCTCCATTGCACACTCAGAATCCAATGCTTGGTCTTACTGCAGTACTAGCATCAAGTATTTGCTCTGGATTTGCAGGTTCGTTCATTGGAAAGTCTGAAGTTGTTTTGCAAAGTCACAGAGCAGGAAATTTGCCATGGCTGAAACCTCCAGGAGCGAGTAGTTCAAAGTAGGGTTAATAGTCCACTTTCAAGTTCTCTACTATGACCGCTGAATAAAAACACTGAGGACGCATTTGTACGGGGTTAGCCTCCATCTGAACTGAATATATTCACTTATCCCATACGGGGCAAAATTACTGAAACCTGATTGGCTGAGACGAAGGGAATTTTTCCGTAATCACGAGGGCACTTTTGGTAATCAAGAGGGCATGATTACTTGATCCTGATTGGTTAACCGTTGCTTATCTAGAGCAAGGGAAGTTACAAGAGAATCTTCTTCCAGATTAAACTATTTTTTGTCCACGTATAAAATGCATTTTATGCGCTATTTCTGTTGACAGCAGGGGCGAGGGAAAATACGAGCAATGAGCAAAATGCCCCCGTGTATTAGAGCGGTTTTCAATTGAGTGTCGAAAGTAATTAGCGAATTGCTTTGGTTTTGCATTTACTTCACTCAGTGATTGGTTGAAAGTTCTCGCGCCATTTTTTCAACCAATCAGGAGTGAAAGCAAAACCGTGGCTTTCGCGTGCTCATTTTCCCGCGCTTTGTGTCGGCTACGTTTAATTACTTCGAGTCTTGATTGGTTTACTGGATTGTCTCCGACCTTTTTGATTGATCAATTTATTACTTTGGTTTTGGTTTTACGACACTCAATTGAAACTCGCTCTATATGTTAAACCATGGAATGATAGATTTATTATTCCACTACAAAAAAGGTGTTATTTTGCTTCAATTCTATTTGGTAAGAGTGTTTTTTTCTTTAAATACATCATCTGCCCTTCAGGGCGCATGGGAACCATCAAAACAGCACAAAAAGCCAGCCAAATGTCCTTGGATTGGATAAACGAAATGACAAGTGACAGGCGATGACAAGCTAAATTGTCAGGCTTTGCATCCTGTTGAAAACAATTTCTTTCATTGAAAAACTCCCGTTCCGTCCGTATTTGCGCTGGTCTAACCCGGTCAAACCGGGGAACTACAGTGTATTGCCGTCTCATAGTTTGGGTCGTGTCGTACCTCATTGAACATCTACTGGATTGGCCAAAAGAACAATAGAACGTACAAAGATAACAATGGTTTTCGCACAGAAAACAGGAAGTACAACACTATACAACCAATGAAATATAGTGTTCAACAAGAGGTACGACCTTACGCCGTATTTTGCGCGTTCTCTTGACCAAATATGGTAAAATGGCGTCAGAGTGGAATAATAAGTAGTACATACACTTTAAAGTAACTGACAACCAAGATTTTTTGAGCCAACCAGAATAGTAGAAACGCAATATGATCAAAAGGTGTCACAATGAGAGTAGGCCTGGGAAGGACTGTTGTTGGTGACATTGATAACCAGTGTCCCGTTTCTTGAAGGTCCCGAAAACTTCTCGGGCCCGAAAACCATTTGTGAAAGTGCCAACCGCTTGTTTTGGAAAGCCGATCTTTTAACATGTTTTGAAGGTAACAAAAAGAAAAAAGGCTGTGAAGTTTGACGATTTAAGTCCTCTCCGTTCTTGTGGTACAGAGGGATTTGTGGCATCCCAAGCGGCCCGTAAAGTTTCGTGACTTTCGAGAAAACGGGCCCCAGAGCAGAAATCATCCTTAGAGTTAAGTAAAAAATCTCTCAGGGGTACTCATATTCTTCCAATGTTAATGTTTTTATATTTTACTCCTTTTCAGGTGTATACTTTGAAAAAACTCTCAAGGGTACAAGTACTACTCTTTGGGCCAGGAATTTCCAGTTAGCTGTGTTTAGTATCATCATCGGTACCATAGGCATGTATGTTAACGACGGCGAGAAGATCAGACAAAAGGGAATCCTGTTTGGCTATCACAGCCTTGTGTGGCTGATCATAGTGATGCAGGCATTTGGGGGCATTTTGATTGGGGTAGTGGTCAAATACGCTGATAACATTTTGAAAGGATTCTCAGCAGCAGTGTCAATTGTAGTATCATGTATAGCTTCTGTCTTCTTATTCCAGTTTCAGCTTAGTGCGCCATTTGTTATGGGTGCTGGTCTGGTAATGTTCTCTACTTATTTGTATGGGGTAGGCCATAGCTCTTCGCCAAAAGAAAATGTGATGAATGGTGCAAAGTTGGACAAAAAATCAGAATGAGCTCAGACAAGTTTTAAACACAAATTGACCCTTTCAAAGTAGTTGCTAGTTCCCTCCTGATTTTGATGGAATTTATCCAAATTTGACTGGTATATTTTATTTCATTTGTTTTATCTCCAAACAAAGCATGGAAAAAAGAGAGAAAGGGAATGTATAGGAACTTTTCACATGCCCTTCATTAGATTATATTAATGCTTGTTTTAGAGAGTGCGCAAATACTACTTCACAAAGAAAATACCATCCCGAATCGCTACTATAAAAAAAAAAAGCAGATTATTAAAAGTTTATGAACTCAAAGAAATAAAATACGATTCAGTACTGACCTCGGATAGTGACGATATAAAGCTTGTTAAGAGGTCATTTTTTCGGCTTTTGTTTCTCATTGATGAGTCATTCAAGGTGGCCGGGGATCGACGTAAGGGCAGAAGGTGTAAATGGCTTTTTGTGTCGATAAAAGTGGTTTGACATCTTAAAAACAAAAAAAAGGGAGCTTTAGCAACGACGACGGGAACGGTAACGAGAACGTCATCTCAAAACATATATTCGCGTTACTGCAATTAACTCGAGAATATTCCAAGCTTTTTAATGTGACAAAGGTGTAGGAGTCCCTCAGGAATGAAACGGTTATGAGCGGCGCTTAATTTAGGGGAGAAAAATGAAAATTTATCTCCAAGTGCTGACGTTCTCCATAACGCCTCGAACTTGGTTATTTCACGTTGTTGCTTTGCTGACGACGGCAAAGAAATGGACAAAAATGAAAAACGCACGTGCAGGGCGTGCAAAGCTATTGTTTTCGCCCACCTAATATGCAATGCAAATTGGTGACGTTCTCGTTGCCGTCGCCGTTGTCGTTGCTAAAGCCCCTTAAAGACAAGGTCTGGGGCGACCTCAGAATATAGACGATACAGGTACTCGGCCACAAGTGTCTTGTTACTGAAGGAGGCTTGAAAGTGTTTTGCACGTGTAACAGTGGGTTTCCAATGGAAACGGATTACAACACTATTTCATTGGAGACACTTTTTGATATTTGTCGGTTTCTATTAATTTGTCAGGCACATTTTTAAGGGTGTCCTCGAGTTACCATGGCCACAGTGCACCTTTGCTTAAAACTCTTAAAAATTCAGTTTATGGGAAAATATCATAAAAGTTAATTTGTTGTCTTACTATTTTTTCCCAGTTCAAAAAACCCCATTGAATTTCTCTTACCTCATGCGTAGTAGGAGAAAGATTGATTTAGTAAAACAACAATGACAGAAAAAAAAATCATTGGAACGGCCAATAAAAACGTTAGGAAAGTAACATCGTTTATATAAGTCGAGCGAAACAACATATTTTGCGATAACTAGGCCTTGTTCACTGTCCCTACCCCCTTCCTCTTCCTCCTCAGTGGGGACTGGAAGAGGTGTCGCAAAATAACCCAGGACGCGGTTGAATATCTGGTACAACTAGTAGAACGCTGTTATAAGATGGAAAAATTCCATTGGATAACGAATCGTACAAATCTTACTAGATCAGGGTAGTAGCCGAGCTATTATAAGTTTCGAGATGTTGTTCAACATTTCTAACAAATTTTCTCTCCGGTCACACGTTTTGTTTCCTCAGCTGACGCGAGCAGCCAAAGCTTGTGCGCACGCGCTCACTTGAAAACCCTGTCAAGCTTTCTTCGTCTGAAAAACGAGGCATGTCTATGCTTACGCAAATTTTTGGCCCGATATTCTATTGTTTGCGCAACATCTTACAAGATATTACAGAGTGATTGCTGTTAGCGGCCTTTTATTGCACTAATTATCCCAGACACACCGACTCGTTAAGGCACGAATAATCCTCGTCCTCACAATCAAATCTAATGTGACGAGTATATTTGCAAGTGTCGACAACTAGGAAAGTTAAAGAGACGAGTTTATCAGTGACGATTCCGTCATATTCATAAAAAACCGAAGGCTCCTGGAAAAAAAATGTTTTTGCGTTCTTCGTATGACATTCGCTTCCGTCGCACCAGTGAACAAGGGAATACATATGTTATGAAACAAGAGCTTGTGCTGCATGGTATCTCGAGAGTTTTTGCCACAATCTA
>NC_090889.1:39104317-39126817 GCF_036669925.1 Montipora capricornis | reverse complement strand
GAGCTTAGGCTTCATTGATGTTAACAATCAATATCTCCTCTTCTTCCTCTTCATAGCTTCCCATTTATTCCTGATGAAGATAACAACGAAAATGAAGAAATGTGGAACGAGTTATCAGGCGAAGAAGAGGAGGAGCCTTCCCTGGTACTTACTGCAAAATTTGTATTTAGTTACCTTTCATTCAATTTTTAATTCATTTAACCGACGCTGATTGGACGAAAGCAATACAAATTTATCCCAAATTGTGCACTGAGGAGCCGGTCTGGCTTGCTGATGTTTCTATGGCAACCGTGCACGTGCAACTAACAGCAGTAAATTCAAAACAGAATTGGCAGACAATAGTTTATTCTACTTTTAATTAAAAACTAAAATGGAAAGGTAACAACTGATATATGATACAAACAAGAGTACTAAAATTTAGAAGAAAGTGAATGAAGTTTATTTGACAACTTAGCGCAGTTTTAGTAAGTAAGTTTTCTCTCCTCGAGAATCGATCGAACAATTTTTTAAAAAAAAATACATTTAGAAAAAAAACGCACGATCCGCGGCTGGTGCAATTTGGATTTATAGATTCTCGTAAGTCTTTAAAGTTCTTTGTAAATTGGAGTGACCAAACTGCTTGTCCAATTTAAGCTCCCAAAAACTCCACCGGTACCAAATTATTATATTTCTCCTGATGAATGAGCGCAGCTTGCTTAGGTTAATAATCGACATCAGAAACCCATAAACGTGTAACGCGCGTTCACAGCTTCCGAATATTCAGTGCGAACTGATTGGTTGAATGTTTCAGTGCTAAGTACCATATTTGGAAAACCCTCGCTCTTGTTGTTCCAAATATGGTACTTTAATAGCAAATTGAATATTCAGAAGCTTGTTTCCCAGCACACTAGGGGCCGTTAAACGTTTCAACCCTTATGGGTTTCTGTCGACATTTAACACTATTGATGGTTTCCATATGACGTCACGGCAGCCATGTTGGTGCACAGAACAATGCGGTAAAATTTCTTTTGGGAATTCTAATCCTATCATTATGAAGAACTTGTGAGGCCATTTTTTATTGTTTTGTACACCAACATGGCCGTCTCATCACGTGGATGCAAACCAAGAATTTGATATTTTGCTTATTTTCTGGACCCTTTCTTCGCGTCACTGGGTGCGGAAACATAGCACGCGAATTGCAAAATATTCGAAAGTATAGCCCTTAATCACACAGCGACCATGTTGAGTCCCGAGGGATTGAAAACTTTTGTTTTTGCGCACTAAAACTCGTTCCCAAACATTTCAACTCGAGGCTCGGGGTACGAAATCTATTGTCTATGGCCAATATGGCCGCCGCGCAGATAATTAACAATGGCCTCTTTTCATGATACTGTCACATGGTACAAAATCCGCCATACAGGATGGCAAAAGGTATGCAACAGGCTCCAAAACGAGCGAGCCAGCCAAGCGTGACTTTTCTTTGTTTTGGATGTCCCAGTGTGTAGCTTGCCATCCAGCAGGGCAGATTTTATACCATGTGACAGTTTCATGCAAAGGGCCCATTATCCAGCGAAATCTCATGGAATATCGCCTGATACTTGCTGACGAGGCCGTAGGCCGAATTGGCTAAATTACCATTTTTCTCCGCAAGACACAAAATTGCCTATATCGCAGGATAAACGTTATGTACGGATGAAGAATATTGAGCGCGCTATGACCACATTTGGACATTGTCACAATGTGTTGAATAATAAGGCCCATTACGTCACGCCATCGAATAAGATTCATATCACGTCATTGTTGAACGGTTATAAGGTGCCTCAGTCTTAAATTGGTGATTATCGTGAACAGAGTATAATACCAAGGTCAGACAGCATCGTATCTTGCTCAGACAATCGTTGATACTTCATCGTCTTCAGGAACCGGATTTGAAGCCGCAGAAACTTGCCGTCGAAAAGGGAAGGGGTGCTGATGACCTCAGCATCGAACCAGAGGACATTCATATGGCGCCAAAGGAGCGGCACATCATTTCCAAGGACCGCCACGTGGGGCCAGAAGAGCCA
Organism: Montipora capricornis; assembly: GCF_036669925.1. Classification (NCBI taxonomy): domain Eukaryota; kingdom Metazoa; phylum Cnidaria; class Anthozoa; order Scleractinia; family Acroporidae; genus Montipora; species Montipora capricornis. The sequence continues at coordinate 39,124,775 of NC_090889.1, read as the reverse complement.
GAAGGGCCAAAAATGGTGCCCGATGACCTATACATGGTGTCAGAGGACCAAAGCATGGTGCCAGAAGAAGACTACAGTGGATATGGCGGCGAAGAGGAGATAGGAAGCGGCGGTGAAGACGGCAGTGGAAGCCATGCAAACGCCGATGATGAAGATTACGAGAGTCAAAGCTTCTCGTCGCGAAAGGAACGTGCTTTCTTTCCCGACACAGACGAAAAGGGTGAAGTTGAAGCATTCTCGATGCCAGTGTCTGAAATACGTTGGAAGAGTTTGGCCATGGCGCACGCTCGGCGTCGGGATAGACCCGTTAATCCCTACAAAACAAAACGAGATGCGATCGACGGAGATGAATCATCCTTTGGTTTCGTCATGGTGACATTTATCGTCGCCGGAGCGGTACTTATTGTTCTCCTCATGGCCACGTTTTTCATCTTTGCATGGTGAGTTTATTACAATTTTTTTTATATACCCAAGAGTAAGAAGCTCGTGTCAGGTTTGTCCCCATCAGCGTCAGAAAAGTGTCTATTTTTAAACCAGGTTTAGCGGGGAAATTAAATAGTACACCAGATCGTCTAACTCAATGTTGTACCCAATTTATATCTCCCTGGGCTAAGATTCTTTGTGTATTGTATTTGCGCTATAATGTAGCTTTCGCATTTAAATGAGTGGAGATACCTGGAACAAAACAGGTACAATTTGGTACAATATTGAATTAGCAGATTTGCTCTATTGTTTATTTTCCCGGAAAACTTGGTTTAAAAATAAACACTTTTCTGACGCTGATGGGTACTGGACTAATTTGGGTAAATCTTACTCTTGGGTATAGAGTGTTTTTCACTCACGTGGTCAGTAACCTCGTTTTTCCACCGAAACAAAGGAAAACGTTTGCATGATAATAGAGCTCAATTCTCAGAAGATTAGTTAGGTACACCAACATGGCCGCCGTTCTATTGTTTAGGTACACCGACATAACCGCTGTGACGTCACATGAAAACTCTCTATACTAAGTTCGACTACAAACTGACTTATGCTTCTTCAGTGTATCATGTATTAAGAAAACCACGTTGTTAATGTTAAGAAAATGTCCCTAAGTATTTGACCTTTTTGTGGTAGTGCAGTGTAAATGCACTACACACTATGTCATCGGGTTGTACGAGTGTAAGAGTGTCCGTGGTCCTTAAAGGGCCGCAGCGCGTGCATAAGTCACGAAAATAAACAGGTCTGTTGGAAGCGTGAGCTCTAAATGAGCTCCAAAATCGGCAAGAATTTGTGACGCTGATGAATAATAAAGCAGCTGCTATTTCCAAAACGATGGAATTACCTGGTGATAAATAACCTCGTCTAGGAGAGTAAAGTTTTGACTTTGCCGAAACAATGGTCAACCTCAAGAGTTGGGCGATTGTGATCTTTGTGTTGAATTCGCACATTTCTTGTCAAACTTTATAACACTTCAAAGACAAAAAAAACAAACTTACAAAAACAAAAACCCGGTATATATCTTGCCATCATTTTGACACAGATGTAGCATTCGTTTCGCAAGTAAACACGCAAGGTAACTTGCCCGCTGAATTGGAAGTCCCTTTCGATTTTGCGATTTATTTGTGCAGCTGAAAGTACAATAGAAAAATCGAACGTAGCAAAAATCCCCCAAAATGTTTTTCGCTGATGGAAACTTTTTATATTCACAGTTCAAAATTTATGTTGTTTTCATGTTGCAAATTTAGTTGCTGATGGCAAAATATTTTATTCTCGATCGACCCTCTTGAGAACTTCCTTCTGCTCTTCCTAAAAACTGTGTATCAATATTCATTTACTTTTGCATTAATATTTGTTTTGCATACAGCAGGCTAACAAAATCTGTACTTTGCTTGGTTCGCATTTTTGAGCGTTAAAACAGAATTTTCGGTCTTATGCTTCTGTTACAAAGTGGTATATATTTGAGGTCGTCCATCCAGATACTAACTCCGCTTGACAGGGATGAAGTTCAGTGCACTTTTGTACCAGAAAGCTGTCAGATGCTTAGAGTGCACGCTTAAACTTGTGGTGAAAAAGAAGTTGAAAATGATCAACATGTCAGCCTCGAAGCTAATGTTCTCGATTCCCTTTTATTTTTTTCAATCTTTCTGGGTTTTAGTATTTTGCTAGTAACAACATGTCTTCTCAGGGGGCTATTTACCTGAGACATCTACCATGGCACTGTAATGATATACGGTACCAAAACAATAGTACTATTAGAGCTACATATTACGCAAAGGCAACTTGAATCTCCTGGGCACGGTTGTTCGAAAGCCGATTAACTTAATCCAGGATTAGTGTAAACTTTTGTTTCATGTTTTCAACTTTTTGGTGAAAATTTCTTTCGTTTACTTTTGTTTTTCAAGATTGACTTCTTCTAAAGTAAAGTTTTGCCAAATATCAGCGTTGAACAGCATTTAGGAGAAGAGAAATAAACTCCTCGGTTAATTTTTAATCTGGGATTAGCGTTAATCGGCTCTTGAACAACCAGGCCCTGGAAGACAAAACGCAGCTCACTAAAGCACTGTGCTACTACGCTGCCACAGGTACGCAATGCGTGCCTATCGTTGCAGAGTAGAGAACCAGCACAAACTCAACCCATTTAACTAACGGATATCACTGAAGAAGCATTTGACAGAGAACCTCCACTAAAACAAGAAAATAACTTTAAACCGTAACATAATGTTTACAATCAATATTAATTGTTAGAACTTTTTCCAATGGAAGAATTTGTATATAAAATAAATGAATTTCAAAAAGGCTTGCTTTGGCTTTCAAAGTTCCCAGGCACCGCCATCTTGAATAATTGTGACGTGTCGTTGTTGCCCTCTGGCGATGGCGATAACAATTCTTTTGGTATTCAAATTTTTGCCAACCACATATAAGAACCTTTGTTTCGACAGCCAATAAATTTCTGGTTGGCACAGACAATTGGTGACGTAACGGTGAGTATCGCTATTGTTTCAAAACAAAAGCTCTTTCCGTGAAAACAACGAGGGAGCCGTAACACGTTACAGATGTTCAAGATGGCAACGCCGGGGAAATTTGAAAGTGAAAATTAGTGATTTTAAAGTTCATATCTTTTGGTCCAAACACTTCTTTAGTGAAAAATTTCGAGCTAATTTGATTGCAAGCATTATTTTCTTAGGTTTAAAATTATTCATTAGTCGGAGTAGAGGTTCCCTTCAAATTACTTTAAGCAATATTCCGCTTTCAAAAAATAGCAAAACACTTTTTGTTTGCCCTCCAAAACTTTGCATAAGCATTGTTTTTAAGGACCATTGTAAGTCCCAAGAGAAACTGAAAGCAATTCTTATGCAAAATTTTGGAGGACGAACAAAGAGTATTATGGTATTTTTGGGAGTGGCCTATAGTGTGTTCACGTGACGGCAGCCATGTTGATGTACCTCAACAACAGAACGGCGGCCATGTTGGTGTCTCCCAACTAATCCTCTGGGAATTGAGATCTATTATCATGCAAACATTTTCCTTTGTTTGGAAGGAAAAACAAGGTTACTGATCACGTGAGAGAAATCAATCTTTAGACTAATCGAAATAATTAATTCATAATTAATTAAGTTAATTAATTACGAATTAATTAATTGATTATTAATTTGAAGAATTAACCAATTAAATTCCTTTATCTTTTTTCACCTTTTATTTCAATCCGAAATCGAAAGAAGGCAGCTATCATGAAAACCAATTGTGTAAGGAACTTGTTATAGACTTCTGGCGATGCTTAATCCCTTTATTTATATCGTTTGCGTTTTGACATCGAAAACAATTTATTTCTGTATTCTTGTACACAGGCCAATTCGGAAGTACTACTCACATTTATGCCGCAATATGGACCACAACGTCGAATCGGGATGGTATCCGCAGAATGATGATCTGCAATACGTTTCAGTGGTACCCAATTATCCCACTCCGTACCAGAACGCTCCCATCCCACCACCACCTCCGCCTCCACCTCAAAAAAGACGGATGCCATTCAAAAAGAAAGGTACGAAGCGATGCTGGTCATTTCGCTACCAGTGACTCTGGACGTCAGTCAGATCGCTACCAAATATTTCTTGTTCTTTCAACTCACTGCTACTGAACATTGTAGTGATTAATTGGCTGGTGGCGAAATAACTCCAACTATAAAGAATGTTGCCCTTTTCGCTACGGAATCCGCGCGTTTCGTTTTTTTATTGCACATCGATCGGCATTGAGTGCCTATTGGTTCTTACCGATTTTTTTTCTTCCTCAGAACTAGAGAATGTGAGCAGGTGAAAACAAGGAGAACAAAACGAGCAGATCGTAAAGCATCGAACGCAAAGATATCGCACTTGTTTTCCGTCCTCAAACTTTATGGCTGTGATTTAGCACCGTGATTAACGACCTCTTAAGTTTATTCTCCTGGCATCGGTTTGCTTAAAAAGCCAATCACTTTCTTTATCTGTTAATAATGATTTCTTTCATTACAGCTCAAACAAGAGTGAATTATGCGCAGCCGCATGGCATTAACATGGCAGCCAGCGACGGGACAGATGCAGGGCAGAGCAATTACAAATCCACAGCTCAGGTGATTGCGGAGGACTGGAAGCGAGATGCTCGGAATGCCGAAAAGCGAAAGATCATCAGGCGAGAGACGAACCCTCGAAGAGATTCCCTTGTTGAAAGCTTGTTGATCGCCAAGGGGGTCATCGATGGTCACTCGAAGAACAGGCGGCATGAAAAGAAAGCCAAAGAGAGGAGACGCGTGATCAAGAAGCGATGTTCAAGTTCAGCCTCTGGGAGCGATCAAAGAAAGCCCAAGATGTCGTTCTCTGAAGAAATGCATATTGCCAAGGATGTGATTTCTCCAAAATGGGAATACAGGCAGAGCGTGGTAAGATCGATGGAGAAATGCCGCTCCCTTAGAGACCAGTTTGCAGGAAGAAGACGACCATCCCTACAAGAGCAGATCGGAGCTGCTCGAGAAGTGATTGTTGATAGCGAGCGACGAAAGCGTTCAATACCCGAGGAACTTGCGTGGGAGGTACGTATGAGTTTGTTCTTTCTGGTGATTTTTATTTTTGTGCGCCTAAAACAAACCATTCTAAGCCAATGTTTTAGTGTGATATCCTGTGAGATATCTAACAAATGGCTAGCTTTGAATTAACAATCAAACAACGAAGGTTTAATCAATTTCACCTGCATACCACTCTGAGAGATCCTTTGAGAGAGCTACAATAGCACATGCGCCGATTGACGCAGTAGAAATAAACCAATGAGGATGAAGCATAGTTTGTTTCCACATTACGTCATGTAATGTCACCTTACGGACATGTTTGTGTCCAGACTCATCCTCTGGGAATTGAATTCTATTCTTATGCCAAAAAGCAATTGCTTTTGTTTCGGTCAAACATATGTGGTCGCTTAAGCTTGGCACGTGAGTGAAAACTAACGATGTGCGTTGTAATTGGTTGGCTCCCGTGATTGTGATAATCTTGTTCTTATTAGATCACGTGCGTCCGTGGCGTGATCGGAGCCGAATCCACTGTGTCGAGCAACCGCGATTATGACTCGATTGTTTGGTGTTCATTCGCATAAACTCGCCCATGACTCCGAGTTCGATTCGAACAAAGAATGCAGCTTCGACTTTAATTTTAATAGGGAACCTTAAAGCTATCACAAGGCTAATTTTATTTGGCAGTACCATCGATCAGAAACTGAAAAAAACGCTTGCTAATTTCATCCCTCAACTAAAAAAAGACTGAATGGAACATAAATATAATTCAATTCGCGGGCTGATTGGGAATTCGGCGCAAAAACGTATACGTAGTGGCCTACTTTAAGTGAATCTTATCGTGCAAATGTTCCTTCCAATTGTTGCATTTTGTTTGCAAACTGGAGGGTCTGGCCAGCCAGTTCTGACTTGAAAGGAAAGCGCCCTTAGATCGGATGCATAGAGATGAGGAGACGGGCTGGCCAAACATTCGAGAACTATATAGACCCCATGCAAAAATGGCTGCCTGTAAATTATTCTTTTGTTCATATTCAAAATAGCCCAACTAACTTCGTTTTTGAGACAAAAATTCTAAAAAATTTGTTATCCCGCACGAGGTTAGTTGGGCTATTTTGAATATGAACAAAAGAATAATGTAAAGGCAGCCATTTTTGCATAGGGTCTATAAAAGGGTTACCACATTCGAGTGAAGACACCAACAGTCGGGATGGCTTTGCATGGCCAACCCTTTGGAAATAGCCTATTTCCAAATCATTCATCCGGAATGGACGAGTTTTGCTTTTCTGAAAATATTTAAAATTTAAACTAGTCTTTTGTTCATTGCCAGATATATGCTGCAAACAGAGCTCCTGGAGGCCCTATCAAATACTACGCTGACATCATGGACAAACTGAAGAAGGAACAAAAAGAGTATCAAGAGTATCTCGAGAACTGCGGAATTGATGTCAATGAACTTACAAGGTATCATATCATCCTCATACAACCATGATATTATACGAAAGGGCCAACTTCGTTCCCAGGCCTTTTCTCCGCTTTCTTGCCCTCCCTACTCTCGACGGAGAAAAGCCCTGGGAACGAGGTTGCGTAAAGCCATCCCATCCCCCGTTTTTGTTCTCCGTTCACTGACGAATGTGTTTCCTAAATTTTGGACAGGTCGGGCGGAGTAAAAAAAAAAGGAACAAAAAGAAAGTTAGTAGCAATCTAAAAAAAACAGTTTTAGGCTGCAGAAAGATTCGAGTGGCACGGGGGTAGAAACGAGTAGAGGTTAAGTGTTAGCATATTTTCCTCCCACGCGGACAGAAATACTCTCACTTGGAAGAGTCTCACGTAAAGAGCCCTTGCCAGGAGCGGATGATTAGGAGCTTGCCTCTCCCATACAAACTCCACGAGTCAAACTTTGCTCGTATCTTTCTATTTTTAGAACGCCACGAGTTCTTCGGCTCTGCACACACTGTTTAGAATGGCCAATTAGAATAAAGTTATTGTGGAACAAAGACAAAAATAGCAAAAACCATGTAAGCAAATTGTGCAAATTGATGTAAATTGTTGTAAATGACAGTTTCATGCTGAAGGATTAGTTCTAAAAATAGAAAGATACGCGCAAAGGTTGACGGCTTAACTGCAGAATACCCCGCCATTTTGAAGCTGCACCTCTGGAAAGGCTGGATACGCGGATACGCAGTCGAAAGTACCACCCCTCCCCAGGTAAACTTTAAACTATATTGAGAAGTGGATACGCGGATACGCGGATACGCAGTCGAAAACATGGATACCCGGATACGTGGATACGCGGACATCACACATGGGAACTGGATACCAACTTCGTGTAACATACTTCAAAATGCTCTGTAGTATATGCATGGATATGTGGATACGCGGATACGCATTGGAAAATACTTCACGTATTGTTTCAGTGATTAGGCCAAAGCACTCTCGTAGAATTTTAGCTTTCATTTTACGCTTCTATTAACTACACTTTTTCACGAGATCATGTTAAGAAGAAAGCACTCGTTTACTGATTAAGCCTACGCGCTCGTTTCAGTGATTAGGCCTAAGCAATCTCGTAGAATTTTAGCTTTCATTTTACGCTTCGGTTAACTACACTATTTCACGAGATCGTGTGAAGAAGAAAGCACTCGTTTACTGATTAAGCCTAAGCGCTCGTTTCAGTGATTAGGCCTAAGCATTCTCGCGAAATTTTGCGGTTTGGTTCTTACAATATATTTAGAAGTTTACTTGGGGAGGGGTGGTATTTTCGACTGCGTATCCGCGTATCCACGCATCCACTTCACAACATACTACTTAGAAGTTTACTTGGGGAGGGGTGGTACTTTCGACTGCGTATCCGCGTATCCACTTCACAATATACTTAGAAGTTTATTTGGGGAGGGGTGGTATTTTCGACTGCGTATCCGCGTATCCGCGTATCCACTTCACAATATACCAAGAAGTTTACTTGGGGAGGAGTGGTATTTTCGACTGCGTATCCGCGTATCCGCGTATCCACTTCACAATATACTTAGAAGTTTACTTGGGGAAGAGTGGTATTTTCGACTGCGTATCCGCGTATCCACTTCACAACATACTACTTAGAAGTTTACTTGGGTAGGGGAGCTACTTTCGACTGCGTATCCGCGTATCCGCGTATCCGCGTATCCGCGTATCCAGCCTTTTCAGAGGTGCAGCTTCAAAATGGCGGGGTATTCTGCAGTTACTCCAGGTTGACTCAAGGATATACTACACAGGGAGACTCATACTCATGGGCTCCTGCCCTTGCTCAGTTGGAGCAGGAGCCCATTAAGGCGAACCTCTATCTCTTATACTTGGCCTAGGAGTCAAGCCTTTCCCGAATAAATTTGTTTATAGTACGCCTCCCTTGGGCGATTCAGCACGCCCACTGTTGTAAAAGTCAATCTCCCTTGGGAGATTCAGCACGCCCACTGTTGTAAAAGTCAATCTCCCTTGGGCGATTCAGCACGCCCACTGTTGTAAAAGTCAATCTCCCTTGGGCGATTCAGCACGCCCACTGTTGTAAAAGTCAATCTCCCTTGGGCGATTCAGCACGCCCACTGTTGTAAAAGTCAATCTCCCTTGGGCGATTCAGCACGCCCACTGTTGTAAAAGTCAATCTCCCTTGGGCGATTCAGCACGCCCACTGTTGTAAAAGTCAATCTCCCTTGGGAGATTCAGCACGCCCACTGTTGTAAAAGTCAATCTCCCTTGGGCGATTCAGCACGCCCACTGTTGTAAAAGTCAATCTCCCTTGGGCGATTCAGCACGCCCACTGTTGTAAAAGTCAATCTCCCTTGGGCGATTCAGCACGCCCACTGTTGTAAAAGTCAATCTCCCTTGGGCGATTCAGCACGCCCACTGTTGTAAAAGTCAATCTCCCTTGGGCGATTCAGCACGCCCACTGTTGTAAAAGTCAATCTCCCTTGGGAGATTCAGCACGCCCACTGTTGTAAAAGTCAATCTCCCTTGGGCGATTCAGCACGCCCACTGTTGTAAAAGTCAATCTCCCTTGGGCGATTCAGCACGCCCACTGTTGTAAAAGTCAATCTCCCTTGGGCGATTCAGCACGCCCACTGTTGTAAAAGTCAATCTCCCTTGGGCGATTCAGCACGCCCACTGTTGTAAAAGTCAATCTCCCTTGGGCGATTCAGCACGCCCACTGTTGTAAAAGTCAATCTCCCTTGGGAGATTCAGCACGCCCACTGTTGTAAAAGCCAATCTCCCTTGGGCGATTCAGCACGCCCACTGTTGTAAAAGCCAATCTCCCTTGGGAGATTCAGCACGCCCACTGTTGTAAAAGCCAATCTCCCTTGGGAGATTCAGCACGCCCACTGCTGTAAAAGTCAATCTCCCATGGGAGATTCAGCACGCCCAATGTTGAAAAAGCCAATCAAAACAGAGCTATCTCAGCGTGACCGAAAATTTGATACTTCTCCCGGGAAAAAATCTGTTCCTAAAAATAAATTTAACTCAAGGAATTAGTGGAGATAGGGGCTCCCCTTGGTGAACTCCTGGTTGGAATCATTTTCAAATGGCTGGCGAAGCTGACGCCATCATCATCGGTTTAAAGGTAAACCAAGATGGCATGGAACTAAATATTCTTGCCTTGCGCTGGCATTGCTTTGCGTCGCCCTGGATTACACGAAAACGAAAGTGCACATGCGAGAGCAAGAAAATAATGTAAAAAACATGTCTTGGGTTGTTTCATTTCTCGTACTTGCCTTTGCATTGCGGTAATTCACTCGTGTATGTTTGCCTTTTCTTTTGCGTCGCATGTGTGGATCAGGCTTTAAGTTTCGAATGTCCGAGTTGCGAAAGTAGTCCTGTTCTTTGATTGCAACACGAAGTGAATTTTGAACTGAAGCTTTGTGCATAGTAAAGTAAAATCCTTTATTCAAAAACACGATTAGCGTTTAAGCACTACATGCTTGACGAGTCGTGTATAGGCCACTTTCAAAAATTCCACAATACTCTTTGTTTTCCCTCCAAAAGTTTTCATCAATATTAATTGTTGTCTTGGACTTAAATGGTCCCAAGAGAAAATAAAAAAAAATGCTGACACAATTTTGGAGGGCAAACAAAGAGTATTATGGTATCTTTTTAAAGTGACCTAATATTCTACTCTCAATTTGTATGCTTCTGAAGTCGAGGCCGTACGACTGTGAACATCCCATAAACGATAGTTTATAATTTGTTTCAGATTAAAACCCTTTCAAGGGAAACTTTTTTAGCTCGTGTGAACACGGCACTACAATGAGCGACAAAAGTAGTTGGGACACTCTTAGGAAAAGACGCTTTTTGATACTTAAGCCTTTGTTCTATTTTATTTGCATCTAGCCTTAATTCTCTGATACCCCCGGCCCCCCAATTCAATGTTGTGTAGGCGCTGTGGTCTGTGCAGTCGAAGAATAGAATAATCAACATTGTTTTGGGGGAAAGGGGGGGGGGGGGGGGGATGTATCCAAGACGCAGAAAATCGAATTTTACTGCCAAGTGTCTCAACACATTTGTCGCTCATTGTAGGTTAAGCAGCATTTTCACTGAATTTCCACAACTTGACTAACCAAATACTCTTACTGAGAAATCACGTTCGCTGTAAGCAAGTACATACACGATTGTCCACATGTCTCTACCATTTGCCGTTAATTAGGCACATTAGTGCTGGTTGACAGTGAAGCACGATTCAAGATGGAGTCTCCAGTCTTGGCTCAAGAATTATAATTTGTGTCGGTTTCAGAGACTTCTCCGGGCTTTTGCTTGCTGATGAGCATCCCACCAAATTGACCAGGGGAGGAGAGAGCCAGTTCATGCTTGAGAACGAGGTGAGCGTGAGAGACCGAAAGTGGAATTACTTTCCAAGATTTGAGACCATAGAGCGAGTTTCAATCGAGTGTCGTAAAACCAAAACCAAAGTAATTGCTTTGGCCAATCAAAAAGGACGGAGACAATCCGGTAAACCAATCAAAACTCGAAGTAATTACACGTAGCCGACACAAAGCGCGGGAAAATGTGCACGCGCCAGCCATGATTGTTCTTTGTTTCACTTCTGATTGGTTGAAAACGTGGCGCTAGCACTTTGAACGAATCACTGAGTGAAGTAATCATAAACCAAAGCAAATCGCTAATTACTTTCGACACTCAATTGAAAACCGCTCTATGACAAGTGCTTTTCACTTTTTTTCAATGGAATCTTTAGCCAATCCCAAGGTTTACAAATGCAAAACTAAGGCAATCGTAAACGTTCTTTTAACATGTTTTGGAAACCACACCATTCATTCAAAAAGCCAATCATCCATCACCAGACGATTTCTACAAATGTCATAAAGAAACCAACTTTCATCCATGACCTAGTCCAACCTTGAGACAAAACCTGTCTATTGGATTCAAATTAAGACTCGCTCCCATAAGCTACTTTGGAAGATACTATAATTCTTTGTTTGTTCCCCCAAATTTTGCATAAGGCATTGTTTTTGTTTTCTCTTGGGACCATTGTGTCTTGGGACCATTGTAAGTCCCAAGAGAAACTTAAAATAATGCTATGGCCTATTCAAGGTCTTTAATTTGAATCCAGAAACAACAAATAAAAACTGTTTTTTCCCTTCTTTTCATAGGTTCTCTGGCATTAAACTCTCAGATTTGGAAAACTTTGTTTTACTGCCCTTAATAAGTTGTCAGGATTATTTTTTTCTGGATCTCAGCTTTTATTCTTTGGTTTGTTATTAATGCAGTGAATATCTTCCCGTCATTTTCTTTTTTGGATTCTGACATTGTTACTGAAAAGGGTTTGTGGTTTGAACACTAAATTGATCGTTAAAGTTAAAAAACAAAAAGGAAAAAAAATCAAAAAAAATTTTAAAAAGCAAAATAAACAAAAAAATCACAAAAACGAATAAAAACAAAAGAAGTTTAAAAAGACATTCATTCTTTGATTTCTGTGGAGGCAGAAATCCGAGAGCTTTTGTTGAAAAAATCTTTCTTTTCAATGAGTCATGAAGAGTTTTGTTAACTGAGAAGTCCTTAAAATATTCAGTTTTCATCTTCCAGTTTTATCAGGATGTCATAAAGTGCAGCCGATTATATTGTTTTTGAATCAGCAGCTTCGTCAAAAATGAACCAAATGTGTTTTAAAAGGAAATTGTTTTTATGTCGATACACTCAAAACGTTAATCAATTCAGTACTGTTCGGCAAAATCTGAAAATTCTGTTTTTCATCTTCCTAAAACAGAGTGCTTATGCATATGGATATTAATAACTATTTTGTATTTTACTGATAACTTTGAATTGAAAATTACCCAATAAACTTCAACACTCAGTAAGTTAACTATAACATTTGATTACTAACTACTAATTACTAACCTTTAACCCGTAACATTGCTAACTTTTGGGCGTTTGACGTTTATTTTGGCTTTTTACATTCTTGTTATCAGTACACTTATAAAATAACATGTTTGCATTTTTTGGTACATTTCCAGTATGCAAGAGAAATAAAAATCAGTATTGGTTTTATTGTTTTATTCAATTATTAAATAGCTCTAAAAAAGATGATTAATGTCATAGTCCACTGGAATTGGTGCAAGAACTACTGCACCTTTTAGAGTGGGAAACTGGCTTAAATTTGGGTGCTGAGGCAGGTGTGATCGAAAATTGACCTTTATTTTTGCAACAGCTCCTGTTGTTATTGTGTTGTCAAGTCTTTTGTGTTTTGTTTGAGTAGCAAGCCAATCTACGAAAGCTGTTTTTAGCATCGCCGACGCAAATTTCCCTTTCGTAAACGGTCGTTGCCATTTCTCAGAACGGTCGTTGCCATTTGAAACGGTTGATGCCATTTGTAACGGTCGACTACACACTTCACTTCAAAGAAAATTAAAAGAAACAAACTAAAACAAAACAAACAAACAAAAGTTAAGACAAAAAAGGAAAAAAAAAACATTTATAAAAGAAAAACTGGAGGAAAAAAAGAGTCCGAGAATTTCTAGGCTCGAACTCGGGTTCTTAGCCCTCACCCAAAACAGAACCCTAACCCGAACCATAACTCATATGACCAGCGAGACACAACTCCCAGTAACCGCAACCTTTTGAGTTCTTAGACCTAATGAGTGTAATCCAGAGCTAAAAAATAGCATCGACCGTTTCAAATGGCAACGACCGTTCTGAGAAATGGCAACGACCGTTTACGAAAGGGAAATGAGCATTGTCGACTGCAGGTCCCAATTGTTCAATAGCCGGGTGACTCAGTGACACTAGAAGCACGTGACCTTGAAGCTTGTAACTTCCGACTCTTTTCCTTGGAACAAAGCTTGGGGTGTTAGGACACCAATTTTATGCCTAAATATGGACAAAAATAAGATGAAGCTGCACGCGGGGGAAAATGCGCGAACTACAATACGTTACATCCAAATGAGGAAAGTTTTAACTCAAAAAACTGAGGTCGTGAGCTTCTGGTAACACTAATCAGCGATTAAACACAAACTTTGGTTGGAATTTTGCCCGTCAGAAAAAACCTTAACCTTATAATTTTATGCTCAACGGTAACTTTGTTAGAATTACAAATCTTGTGGAAACTTTTTCTGATCAGAAAATAGATTGAAATCTAAGTTTCCCGTAATCCACGATTAGCTATGAACAACTGCATGGGCCAAGATTCTCTTATTTAGCAACTGGTTTACATTTGCAATTGGTCTCCCCTTAAAAACGAGGCTGAAATCAATTCTGCCCCTATGGAAACCGAGCAGCAATGCAAAATGTTCGTTATACAACTAGGTTTTAAAACCTTTCTTTTCACGTGAAAAGAAAAAGTAATTACTCTCCGAAAAATGCACTTCTTTTTATAACGCCTGGGGCCGTTTCTTAAACTTCCCGAAAACTTTTTGGACCCAAAGAATCAGTATTAAAACTGCATTCTGCTTATCCCGAAAAAGCTGGTTTCTGAACACAGTTTGAAGACCAGTAAAAGAAACAAACCGATCGCGAGGTGAACTGCCTTAAGAAATGTTTCCTTTTGAAGACACAGAGGGCGCAGTTATTTCTCCCGAAATGTGCCTCAAAAGTTTCCGAATTTTCCTAGGTCCTCACTTGCGACAAATGTGTTACATGCGAGGACCAGGCTCGAAGGATCTTGAAGGGAACCAAGGTCAGTGATGACCAACTTTTCTCGACATTAATGTCTCCGACATGCTCCTCATCAAAGCCAAATTAATCGGTCGCTTTTTAGACAAAACACTTTGCACCTTTATTCTCAGAGATCGTACATTGTTACACTGTCAAGTGTTCTTTTTCAATTTTTCAATATCTTTCTTCCTTCTTCATGTCTTCCTCGGAAGAACAAGACGGTTTACATAAGAGAACCTCGATCGCGAACTTACATATACGACGTACGATCGACGGTAAAACAGGTCACCTTTGGTGCTGTGGTGTTACCAACGTGTTGGGAATTCGTTACGCGGCGTTATATGTGGGTTGAGTTTTCCGGTTTTCTACCCTGCGAAATGTTGTGCTCCTTGTTCGTCAGTCTCTATCTCAGCATAACTTGAGCCAATATTGAATTTGATTTCAGTTGGCTTGATTTCTTCAGACTTTCTCATTTTCTCATTTTTCCGATCTCGTAACGACTGTCCGAATCAACGTCGATGAGTACATCTGTTTCATGCATTTCATCACGTTCACATGTAAGTTTGAGTAATTAAGAATAACCCTTACTTCTAAATTCTAAAACAAACGTGGATACTTGTTGAATTATCTCACATACACTTTCATTATTGCTATCAGCGAAAACACAAAGCCAAAACCTCCCGACAGGACCCCCACACAGACAATCAGCAAATTGATGACGTAACGCCTGCTGCTGATGTGCTCCAAGTGAAGAATTACGTCAAACAGACATGGGAACACCAACGTAAGCATGACGCCCGATACACTGCCAATTACTGCCATTAGCAACGAGAACTGCGGTAACAAAACGGCGATTATCACGGTGAAAATAACAAACGTCGACCTCAGTGAATAGATCATGACGCGCTCCTTGATGGTCAGCGGATGCTTTTCGTCAGGGAAGCAGGACGGGATACACGTGATCTGAGCCTTATGTACAATAGTAATCAAGGTGAACAGCGGTAGTGCGTAAGAGAACATGCCATTCAAACCCAGAAGGCAATTGGCGGTGTTTTGTAAGGCTCCAGCGGGCAGATTCTCGGAGATTTCCTGTTGAGTTTTGTCTTTGAACGTAAGCACCGCTATAAAGCCATACACAAGCTTGATCATCGCAGAACCCAGAAATGAATAATTCATGACGCTGTTGAATTCTTCTGGTCTGTCCATTGTTTCTTCAATACCTGGTAAAGATCAAATTTATCGTTTCTTGTTAATTTTGGGTTCCTTATTAGAACGATTTGTTGGGTGGTTTCAAAATTTTCCCAAAAGTGAAATCTGTTTTCCTTTTTAACAAACTTGAGCCAAACCACCACACTTCCTTAATTCACAAATGCTTGTTTGAGATCATTTCCGAGCCCGGCTTCAAAGCTAGTCTAAGTCTAAGTTAGTCTAAGTTTTCCTCATGAAAATTAGTTTTCATTCATATTTAAAGTAGAACTAACTAACATCACAAAAACTTCGCACTTAAACTCTCTGAAGAGGAGACAGACATGAACTCGGCAATGGCCTATTGAGGTGTTTAATGAAGGTTGGAGGTACTGCGCTCCAGTTTTTAGGATGATTGCCTTGAGATCCGGAGATCTCGGATTCAAGACGTTGAATTTGTTTCTCAGCTGCCCTGTGAAATAAACAACGGCTTTGCCCCCAGCTAGTTGGAATTCTTAAAGTTGTTGTTCTGTTCTGCTGTCTCGTTGATTTTGTTTCATTGCCCCTGAAAAAAGATCCTACGGGGAGTGGTGTTAAGTATGTATGTATGTCTGTATGTATTGAGAGAGGGGAGGGTGGGGCATAAAAAAGAAAGTAAGTTGTTCATTCTTGGCACTGTGTGCTAAGCTTCATTGAACTGATTATCCACTGTTTTATGCAACGCTCCCCCCCCCCCCCCCTCCCTCCCCCATTCAAATCAAATTTGCAATTTTTGTACCTCTAGACCATCCCGGTGAGGCTCATTTCATTTAAATAACGGTTATTTACCTGGAAGGTAAGGATGACACACAAAGCTAAACAGTATAATTCCCCAGGCGACTGGAAACCCCTGTAACGTGGTAACGCCAAGCTTGAAATCCCACGTGTAACGCTTTGTCACGCCATAGCCGATCACAGAGGTAAACACCATCACCAGCGCGACCACACTAAACATGCTCAGCCAAGAGATACGTTTAAGCTGGTTTAAGAAGACACAAGGAAGGAGCAGACCTCCTGCAATAACCGTCCACATGGAATACGATAGCGAGTGGTGTTCGAACAAGTCATTGAAAAAGTCAGCTACCAGAAGGAGGTATAACACGCATGCGCAAGAGAGTTGCATCACTTGGGCAGCGTAGACAATTGCGGAGCCATGTTTTTTCCAACACTCTTGACCTGGTTCAGCGAAAATGATGAGAAAATTATGAACGAATCTACGAGTCTTTTGGAACGAATTCAAGGTATTAAAAATTACAAATGAGAGTTCATATCCAGTAACAAAACGGACCTTTTATGACAGAGAAGTCAACGAAACTTCGTTTAAGTTTGAGATGTAAAACATCTCTTGACTTTTAACTCTCTAGATTATTCAACTGCTGTAAAGTCCCCGAGCTCACTGACTCAATTAAGGAAAAGCAGTATTCAAAACAGAAAGGAAAAACAATTTTTATAAACAAAAAAATTGAATTTTTATGAAACTTGGAATCCGGTTATTTCCCGATGTAGATCACATGGTTCGGGAAGGAAATGCACCAAATTCTTTCACGCACGAGCGGAACCTTTATTGAACGGGATTTGAACCCGGGACAACTGGAAA
Source organism: Montipora capricornis (assembly GCF_036669925.1). Lineage (NCBI taxonomy): Eukaryota > Metazoa > Cnidaria > Anthozoa > Scleractinia > Acroporidae > Montipora > Montipora capricornis. Next base: position 39,107,826 of record NC_090889.1, on the reverse strand, counting down.
CAAATCCAGACCAGAGGTTAGAACGGGATTTGAACCCGGGATAACCGGAAACAAGTCCAAACCAGAGGTTAGAACGGGATTTGAACCCGGGACAACTGGAAACAAATCCAATCCAGGGGTTAGAACGGGATTTGAACCCGGGACAACCGGAAACAAATCCAAAACAGAGGTTAGAACGGGATTTGAACCTGGGAAAACCGGACACAAATCCAAACCAGAGGTTAGAACGGGATTTGAATCCGGGACAACCAGAAACAAATCTAAACCAGAGGTTTGAACACAATTTTTGAACCAGAGGTAACTGCATGCAAACCCAAAGCCCTAACCTCTGGACCATGCCGCCTCCCAGCTGCTTAGATTGGGTGAATTTATACTGGAGACGCTTCAAATGTCTGGGACGAAATTGGGCAAATTACGATAATTCGTCTGTGTATAGTAATACAGGAAAAAGGACGGATCATCCGTCTGGACTAATTGCCACGTTAGTTCGCCTTGACATACGAGTTACCGTGATTAGGGAGCTTAAGCAAGCGCTTTTTTGAGACGCGGACGGACCGCAACTTGTCTTCACACAACCACATTTACATTGCTAAGTACCTTTTCTCCATCAAAGATCATTAGTATAAAAATCTGAGAGACACCACTGTCCTGTCACGCGAAATGTTCTCTTCCGGTTGCCCGTCTGCGTCTTAAAAACGCGCGTAATTAAGCTCCCTATTAATGGGGAGCTTAAGCACGCACGTTTTTGAGACGCGGACGGCAACCGGAAGAGAACACTTCGCATGCCAGGAGAGTGGTGTCTCTCAGATTTTTATACTAATCATTTTTAATGGAAAAATATACTTAGCTATGTAAATGTGGTTGTGTAATCTCACGTTAAAAGGGAAAACAGCTCAGTTTCGGTTGACGTCCGCGTCTCCAAAACGCGCGTGCTTAAGCTCCCTATTCGTTTGGACGGACGTCTGGATGATCCATCCCGTTTTCCTTCTCCTCAAAAAACTAACCTTCTTTGATTTGATTACAAAGTACAGTGTCCGTAATTAGTGGCCCATTTATTAAATTATTTATCTGGTCTATTGCAATATTATTGTAGTTCTCAAAATGCATTCTAAAGGTTGCCCACCAGTGAAACCGTTAAAACAACCTTGACGCATTTTTTTCTTTACAACATTTCCACGATATCTTCTCGTCTTTTGCGGTTGGTAAAAATGTGCCTTTAAGTACTCTTAGGGCCCCTCCACACTAATGCGTTTTCGAAAACCTCCCTTTCCGAAAATCTCCGTTTATATATGATCGTCCACACTAGAGCGATTGAAAACGGAGGTTTTCAAAAACGGAGGTCAGTGAAAACGCTTTTGAAAGTGGAGACTTTTGAAAACAGAGGTCTATCGTTCTAGTCTATCCGTTTTCAAGGACCTGGAGATTTTTTTAATTCCCTGCTAGCAAAGGTTCCTTTTCTTTTGCGTTCGCTGAGCTGACGAGTACGGGAAAAGAGATCTCTGCCATGGGTCGAAACTCACAGTGTTGAGCATGTGTGTTGAGCATGTTCGGTGGTCAGTTAGCGACCGAATGATCACTTGATACTTCATGTAGTGTGGGCTCACTTGACGACAGCGGAATTAATGTAAAGGAATGCGTGGGACACAGTGGGCTCAAGTCACAGTCAGCAAAGGTATCATGGCGCATGCGGTTTGAAGAGTGCCGTACAAAATTGTGGACGGCGGTTGGATCAAAGGGATTCTCGACCCATGGCAGGGGTCTCTTTTCTTGTACTCGTCAGCCCAGCAAACGCTAAAGGAGGTTTTCGAAAATGCGTTAGTGGGGAGCTTAAGCAAGACCCTGACGGCAACAGGACGTGAGCTGCTTTCCCTTTTAACTTGTCTTCACACAACGAAATTTATATTGCTAAGTATCTTTTCTCCATTAGAGATGATTAGTATAAATATCTGTCAGACCCCTCTGTCCTGGCACGCGAAATGTTCTCTTCCGGTGACCGTCCGCGTCTCAAAAACGCGCGTGCTTAAGCTCCCTAGTGTGGACGAACCGTAACTCAAGCGAAGAGCGCTTCCAACTCGATTGTGGCATCGCAGCCAAGAGCTTTGATATAAGATGAGTTTTCATTCTAACCCACCAGCTCAGATGGAAAATGGTGTAATTTTATAATTATTATTATTATTATTATTATTATTATTATTATTATTATTATTATTATTATTACTATTGTTATTACTATTATTTAAAAGGACATTAAATTAAACCACTATAGGTGACTGTTTTCTTAGCTTTGAAGAGTTCGATTCATACTGACGTCACTACCGAACTCAAATTAATGGTCAATTAGTGGGAAGAGTACTATGAGACCGTCAACCCACCAATCAGAACGGTCTATTTTCCAACCGTCCAAAACCGGGCTAGATGGTTCCATAGTACTACGAGTGGGCAATTAGCAACGTTCTTCCTCTAAATTGGAAACGGGTATTCCCCAAATGTTAGAAATTGATACTAAACAACGCTATTCAAATCGATCTTACACAGCTTGAACATCTTTACCGTAAACTTACCAATTGACGCGTAGCTATTTCTGAGCCGCACTCCACGCTCAACTTGGTCACTGAATGGTTTTTCATACAGACACTCGATGATGAGTTTACCAGTATAGTTTGTGATTATTGAGATGACAACTATGGCGACTAGGGACATGTATCCACCTTGCATAACAGCGAACGGAACGCCAAGTGTTCCTGTCCCTGTATTGGTAAATAAGAAGAATTTAGAGTTTGATACGACATCCCTAATGGTAGGGTTCCATCATCCATGTGCTTTTTAGCGTACGTAGTATTCTCAACGAACTATTTTTCTCTGTGCGTGAGCGGGTGGAATTCAAAAAATCCTGCAAAATCCTGAGTTGGCTGTAATCAATCTTTTTTCCGACAAGAAGGAATAGAATAATCGTTTTATTAAATTGAAACAAAATTGTGAACAATTGCACACTCGGACACTCTTCTCTTCTCTTCTTGCCACAAACGTTTCAGTTTGGCAACACTTGGTGCGATAAAAGGCAGATAACCCAGATTTAATGAGCCAACCAGGGCTCAGTTGCTCGAAAGAAGGATGGCGCTAATTGGTTAAATAATATCATAATCTCTTGGTTTTCATGCTAACGCTGGTTAGCGCTCGACAAGCCCAGAGCCACTCCCGCTTACCAGAAAGACAAATACGCTATATTCGAGTCTGGCATGTTAATAAATAGAAATAACTGTCTTTGATAGTCAGGAAGTCCTGTTTTAGTAATATGGACTTATTTTCTGCTTTATATCCTTTTTTAATCTTATATTTCCATTTTCGTATCTTCAGATTCACTCCTTACGGTAAGAAGCATCCACGTATTTTTTTTTTCCTGTTGATAAAGAACTATTCAATGAGGGCTTTCAAGATTGATCAAGAATGTTCTTCTGATTGAAAAGTTGATAGGGAAGAAATTATGTCTTAGTTTCCTTATTTCGTTTTAT
>NC_090889.1:39081817-39096817 GCF_036669925.1 Montipora capricornis | reverse complement strand
TCACTGAACTCGTAAATACCAAATTTACATAAGTCGCAAGGTCACTGTGGTATCATGCAATGCATGCCCATTGTCGACGCCGTGTTGTGTTTATCCGAGTAAATGTAACCAGTAATCGCAGTGTGTTTGGTTAAGTGAAGTGTAGTCACTTAGATTTGTTTGATAGCTGTGCAACTGCTTACTGTCAGTGGCTTTTGTCCAAGACCCTATCCCGGGGGGTCCCCCCCCGGGACCCTATCACTGTCCACTCGGGAGTTGAACGTGAATGTTTTGTGTTACACGTGAACTCTTATCAATAAGTTCGCAAAACAATAGTGTCAATAGTGCAGGCAAATCGACTTTACTAGTGTAGGCGAATCCACTTTAAGTGTGTAGGGGAATCGACTTCAGTGTAGCCGAATCGACCTGTAGGCGAAACGACTTGCAGGCGAAACGACCGGTTTCCGACGCCGTGATACCCACATCAACGAGCGGAAACAGTCTTGAAAAATGGCAACCGAGTGCCGTGTGATAATATGAGAAGAACGGAGATATAATCAGCTATTAGGCCAGGAGTCAAACCTCTGCGGGGTCCAGTGACCGCGCCGGCTTCGAACTTACGAGAACACCGAGGCCGCCAAATCAGTATCCCTTTTGTTCGATGGCAATGGCGATGAAAACGAAACTTGGTAAGGAGGCAGCGAAAATTTTGTTTATAGAGTTCGAAGATGGAAGAAATAAATACGATGTAAAAGGTTTAAACGACTGCCTCAGAAATTCTGGTGTCACCATCGGTTTCTACTGATTCGCCTTTGTTCATCATCGGCAGTAAGACACATCTAAACAACTCAACCAACAGCTTTCGAAGGAACACAGAGCAACAAGACAACCAATGGACCCAGAAAACATGGACATTACAACTAAGACACCACGAACAACGTGAAAACACAGTGAATAATGAAACAATATGGGCGAAGTTAACGACGGAATAAACGAAAGCAACACAACACACGAACAGACCTCCGAAGAACGTGAGCATTTCTCAGCTTGAAAACTTAAGTAACACCTGGAGTTGATACTTTTGGTAAGCTTGACTCCATTCAGAAGGTTCTTGTCTTCACAATGCTGCAAACGCTCAACGTTTGGCCATTTTGACACAGACACAAGACACATAAAACACACACCACAAAGGCACTGGATTTGGATTATAACTGGAATCAAACTGCGCATATTGCGCATAGTACTTGTGGATACCGCTGGGCACATGGACTGTGTTGCCAAACTCGTCCCAGTTTCTTGTCACTCCTCCAATATGGCGACACAACCATTTGAGTCAGTCACCGCGATTGTTTATCAAAGACTTCTCGCCGACTCAGACCGCTAAGGATGTGAAGAAAATGGAAAAATGAAATCTTCGTTAACTATGAAAGGATATTTACGCTAACAGATCGTTAATTCACGATCGATCTCAATCAACTAATTTGTGGTAAACGTTTTTATACCGTTGTCATGGAACACTGTGGGCAATACACAATTCTTGGAAATATCGGGGAAGGAGCGCATGGGATCGTTTTCAAAGCGAAGCACATTGAGGTTGTTAGATTTATTGTCTTAAAGCAGAGTTTCTACTTCCTGAGTTCCTAGTGTTTTGAATTCATTTGCAGCAGAAATTCTTGTTGTTATTATTATTATTATTATTATTATTATTATTATTATTATTATTATTATTATTAGAGCAAGTTTCAATTGAGTGTCGTAAAACCAAAACCAAAGTAATTACTTTGGCCAATCAAAAAGGACTGAGACAATCTGGCAAACCAATCAAAACTCGAAGTAATTACACGTAGCCGAAACAAAGGGCGGGAAAATGTGCACGCGTGAGCCACGATTGGTTGTGGTTTCACTTCTGATTGGTTGAAAAAATGGCGCGAGAACTTTGAACCAATCACTGAGTGAAGTAATCATAAACCAAAGTAATTATCTAATTACTTTCGACACTCAATTGAAAACCGCTCTATTATTATTATTATTATTATTATTATTATTTACTGTTGTTATCATCGTCAGTATTGTTATTATATTTAGGACCATTATTATTTTATTTGTGCTAATATTACTTCAAGTGATGAGATTCATGAACTGTGAGTTTTTCTCTGGAAAATTGTACTGGCTGCTTTAATTTTTTTAGTTTTCTGAATTGTTCAGTAAGGTCCTCTGGATCATCACACATCTATGAGCTTTTCTCTGGGATCATTAATTGAAGAAAAGGTCTTATTTTCAACTTGCCCATTGTGTCCTGAATTTTATAAAAAAAATTGAGGATTTGGGAGAGCCACTGGATAAGGTGTTGAAGTAAGAGACTCTTGAATAGATTCATGGGGATTGGATTAGGTGGGCATTGCCAAATATGAGCTTACGTCTGGAACATTTGAAAATTTATGGGCAATGTCATGGTGGTTTCACAGTGTTTTTTTTTTTTTTTAAGTGGATGGAAATACATGTAAGTACAATAGAGAAGAACTGAATAATAATTTCACATCTGTTAAACTTTTGGCAACCCAAGGAGAAGGATACTAAACTTGAATGAAGTTCAGGGTGATACATGTGTATTCCATTATAAATTTATGGCGTTTTGATTGTCCACCCACGGTGTTGATATTTTTAAAAGGTCAATTACACGTAACTAGCCTTCTTCATTTCGATTCTCTTTAATTACCCTTGCCATCTTTAGAGGTTAGGGTTAGGGTTAGGGTTCTAAGGGTTATCCTTTAGTGTGCTTAGATAAAGCTTTTTTTTTTTTGGTCTCCATTGATGATTCCATGTACAAAACCATTTTGAAATCATCAGAGTGGGTTACCAGTCTTCGCCTCAGTGACGATTCCCACGCCCAGAAGTTGAATAGCCTGATGTCTGGCTGCGTTCAGTGTAGTAACTGTTGTGGTCTGCGATTCTCAACGAGGCTTTTCCATATCATACAGTACGTAGACCAGAGGACCAAGACCTCTTCACCCTAAAACCTACATGTATATAGTCGCAAACAGACTGTGTGTGGCTTTTTAACCTCCTACAGTGTTAATAAAAACAAATTGCGATTTTGAGACGGCAATACCACATTATATTGACGGCTAGTTGGGAGAAAATATATTATTCCGTATTGGGCGGAGTCGCGAAGCGACTGAGCCCAATACGGAATATAGTTTCTCCCAACGGCGTGAATATAATGTGGTAAATATTGCCGTCTCAAAATTGCAATTTGTTTTGTATCGCGATCCATCATTTATAAGGACAAATAAAACTGTAAACTAATCAACCTGTGCCTGATCGAAATTTCAATTCTTTCTACCTGCAAAACGTATTTGTTTGCGTACGTCAGCAACCCAATTCAGTGCAACAACGTCAATTTCAACATTAGAACCAATTACAGGCCGCAAAAATGAGACGGCAATACCACGAAATATTAATGGCTCACGCATAGGCAAAACTATAAGAAGATCGCGATACCAACAAAGATAGTGAAACAGAGCCTACAATTGCCAGTAATAATAAGAATACATGTATTGTGACTACAAGGCTGTACTCCTTGCTTGTTTATTTTTACAGAGTGGAGAAATTGTTGCTTTGAAGAAGGTTCCTCTGAGAAAACTGGAAGATGGGATTCCTAACACAGCATTAAGGTGTCTTAAATTAACAACAACAATAATTATTTCATATTAAATTTTTGATCAAAACAGTCAAGAACAGTCAACTTCTTACTAACCGAGTGCGAGGCCGTACTGGGGAATATTGGCCCGAGGTTGTGGCAGTAGGCAAAAACGACTGAGGGCCAATATTCCCCAGTACGGTTTGAGCTAGCTCGGTTAGTAAGTAGTTTATTATATGGTTTTTTAATTACCTTTTGCTTAGGGAGAATAATGCCCTACAATTCAGTCACAATTAGCCAATCAGAGCACGCGTTATATCGGCTACAAACACAAGCCATATAATAATAAAAAAATAACATTACAGTAGGTAACTTGAGTCAATTTTACAACCCAAGTGGTGAAATGTACCTTCAATGTGACTGTGCATTAATTGGAAGTGGCCAGAGTCCATGTTCTTAGTGCTGACCAAAAGAAATGCGGACTCTGGGGATGAGATTGTTCAAAGCCATTCTCTCGCCACTTTTTTCTGTTAGTCTGGTTGACTCAGTGGTTCTCACCCTATTACAGAAGCCTGTACATTTATAAAGCTGACAAAAATAATTGCCAGTTCTTTGCTGTACATTGCATTCCACAATATTAAAGTACTGTATACAATACAATACAATACAATACAATACAATACAACATTCTTTATTTAACGAAGGCAACGTAATTAACCCAATGAGTTATCTAACTTACGGCCTTCACAACTTACGGCCTTTATGCAACTGTATGTTGCATAAATAGGAAAGGTGAGGGCACGTGTAGTAATTTTATTGACTGGTTTTCATCTTTTTATCCAAACTAGAGAAATAAAGGCATTGCAGGAAATAGAAGATAATCAAAATGTATGTTTGAAAAATCATCACATGTCGCTACTATTATTTTTGTTTGTGACATTGTTTTACAGTAATTAAAGGCTGTTCGAAGGACCTTCTACATGTGGTTGACATTGAGTTTTGTTCTTCCTTATTAACCCAATGACACCTCATTAACCTCTTAGGACGCCCTCAGGTGGCGAGTAAAATCATGTGGCATTAGAAAGAGTATTTGTTAAGTCTCTCTCCCAGGGGTCAATGGGTTATTATGGAAGAGATTTTTAAGGAAGTTAGTATGAATATTGCAAAGTATAATAGTCTTATGCTATTTGTAAGAACTGCATTGAATAAAAATTGTTGTAATAAAGACTTTTTGAAGTTGGCTTAAATTTGTATGACTAATGTACACCTCGACAGACAAACAACTCACCCTTTGTTGTTCCCTTGCTGTTAGGTTGTGAAGTTGATAGACGTCTTTCCATATGGTACTGGGTTTGTGTTAGTGTTTGAGTACATGCTTTCTGATCTGTCTGAAGTTCTGCGCAATTCAGCCAGACCCTTGACGGAGGTAAGTGAAGTCACTGGCATAACAGTTGTCTCGTAAATGGATAAAATTATTTGCAATTGTCTCGGGCCAAATCACATCATTAAATCTATGCAGTTGTGCATTGAAAGTTTTGATGTTACAGTAAGTATTAAAGTGACGCCTTTTTTTTTCTTTAGGCCCAGATAAAAAGCTACATGCTGATGTTGTTAAAAGGTGTTGCTTTTTGTCATGAAAACTCAATAATGCACAGGGTATGTACAAGTAAAGCTACATGTACAATGTATTTATTGCACTCAGGGGATTCCCCAATTTGACAGGTAAAATATTAATAATGATTTGTCTGGTGTCCTGTTAAGTAAAAATAGTGTCTGGTGCCAGACAGTAAAATCTACTTTGTACAAGTGGCCTTTTTGGGAGGGAGAGGGTTATAGGGACATTATATGTATAAAGTCTTCAATCCAGTGTTGTTGTTAGTGAAGTGTCAACATTGACACTTGATGGGTTGGATGTTCGCAAAGGGTGATGGATTTGAATTAAGGGCCATTGCAGACAAAATGAGTTACCGTAAACTTCCAGGTATAAGCCGCACTTTTTTTCACAAAATTGAAGCCATAAATCAAGGGTGCGGCTTATCCATGGATACATCTGTGTTTGGAGTTTTAAAAAACCTAATTAATATTCATACAACTTCTTAAGATCTCAGTAAAGAAACAGAAAAGAAACTGAGAGCATGTTGCTGTTGTTCAGTGACTTTTTAATGAGTGGTGGCTCCCAAAGGAGCCGTTTGAGTGTTTATCCGGGAATCTTGCTCTCCAAGAGTTCTTTCAGGCGATTAATTTTCCCTTTACTTGAACAAGTAAACACCAACCTACAAGGAATCTCCATTCCTCTCCACAGCTGTTTGCAGTGACGCCTTCGGCCAGTCACTTCCACGCATATCTTTCCGCCACGTGCGATAAAATACCACAAAATTCATTGAGTACTCGTGAGGTAAATGGCCGACTGTTTCGTTGTCCTTGACCACCTTCTCAGCAAATTTGTAGACTGCATTATCAAGCTCCTACATGTATTTTGCATGACTTTTTTCGCCTATTGCGGGTACATCTTTGTAGACGTGGTCATGATACCCAGGCCCTGGCCCAGACTCCTCCCCACCTTTAAAGCTTGGCTACTAAGCACTCGTTCGGTTTGTTTCAATATCGAAGGAATTTCAACTTTATGGTGAAACCTTGATTGTTTGTCCTTGTTGGTTTATAGCAATAGAACTTTACTGGAACTTCAAACTTTATTGTATTACATTTTTTTCCAAAATCTGCGCTTCTAAATTCGGGGTGCGGCTTATCTACGGATGCGGCTTATACATGGACGTTTACGGTAGTTTCCAGGTAGCAATTTGAGCTTGGAGCATCAACTTACAATTTCTTTGATACACGTCACGCCAGCCATGTTGGTGGAAAGAACAATAAAGAGAAAAAGTCATTTAATAATTTGATTCTATTATTATGAAAAACTTGAACTACACTTTTTTATTGTTTGGCACAAACATGGCCGTCTTATCATTGTGAGTGCAATCAAAGAATAGCCGGTGCTTCATACTGTACCTTAGCTGGTAAAGCATTGCACAGGCACTGCAGAGGTCATGACTTCAAATCTGTTCAAGCCACCTGAAATTTTCAGAAACGGACTCTCAGTGTCGAATGGCATGCATAGCGTGCCTCAACTCAGGTTTCATGGACCATGAAACCTCCATTGACCATCCCTGGTGAAAATCTTTGAAGGATCTTTGAAGATCCTTAAAGACTCCTCAAAGATCTTTTTGAGGATCTTTCTAAGGATCTTTTCTCAAATCCTCAAGGATCCTACCTAGGATCCTTAAAGATCCTTAAAGATCTTAGCCTTTCTTGCCAAGATCCTCAAAGATCCTTGCCAAGATCTTCAAGGATCCTTGAGGATCTTCGAAGATCCTGTCCAAGATCCTTGAGGATCTTCGAAGATCCTGTCCAAGATCCTGTGCAAGATCCTCAAGGATTTTTAAAGATCCTGACCAAGATCTTTGAAGATCATCAAAGATCCTTGAGGATGTTGAAGGAACCAACCAAAGATCCTTGGGGATCTTCAAAAACCATATCCAAGATCCTTAAGGATCTTCAAAGATCTGGTGCAAGATCCTTGAGGATCTTCAAAAACCCTTGCCAAGATCATTTGCAAGATCCTTGAGGATGTTTATGTTTAAATATCAGTTAGGACTTTACAGGAACTTAGCCAAGATTATTAATTTTATTGTCCACCTTCTCACCCTGAATTGCACTTATTGGACTGCAGTTTGATGTACAAATTCTTTTATTTAACCTGGAAAAAGGAGCTTTCTTTCTGTAAAAGAGAAACTTCAATACATAAAATGCTTCATTTGTCTGTAAACTATTTATGTTATAATGCTAAGTATGATTGAAGTAAAATAACAATGATGAATCATGGGAAATCAATATCCGACTTTATTTGCTAGCATTCTTTATTGAACTGAATGAAAAACAGCCACACACTACGATTCTCACTTGAGTAAGATGCAAGTGAAGTTTGGTAACGCTTATCACCCTGGCTTGTTATCCAAAATTGGCACTAACTCCTGGGTCAAAGGGATGGGAAGAACACAATAAAAATCTAACAAACCTGAACAAATGATGCACTGACTATTGTTTTTCACAGACTTGATGTGGATCAAGTTGCCTTTGACAACATTGTTGTTTTAACATTGAAACTCTGTGACAACTTTGCTCACATCTTATTCAACTGACAATCATAGTAGCTTTTGGAGTTATTTGGTCACATGCATGGTTATCCATTAATTAAAAGTCTAGCTGCATACAGTAAACCAATTTCTCAAAATTACCTATAATATGACTTGAATGTATATTAATAATCATAGAAACAATAGAGATAAAATATAGATACTCATAGTTTTTATCAAGTACTCATTACATGTAATATCGAAGATATGGCTGGGAATATTTAAAATATTTTCACAAACAGCCATTTTTATTGAGAAAATGTTTCTTAAAAATAAGACAAAAACCTTAAATTGTAGCCTAGAAAAACAGCGAAAGAGAAACATTACAAGTACAAGTACATGTACTACAACAATAACGTTTGATTTTACTTAACACATTTGTATTTATTTCATTTTATCTATCTTTTTATTACTAATTTTTTTCTCCACTCAGTATTTGGTGCTATTGTCGGCTGAGGCTGCTTTTTGAGAACTTTTTCTGAATATTTTGCAGTTACGCATCCTGAAAGAAAAACAAAGCCATAAGGGCAAATTACTCATATTGATTATCATGAATTCCACATGTACTCGCAAGTCATGCCGTGGAAGTAGAAATAAATGTGCGTCACCTAACCTTTAATTTGAAAATTGCTATGAACCTCAGACACGTAGCATTTACAGAGAATCGAAGGGATCCTTTGCCAATCATATAATTTGCAACAACCACTCTTTTGATGTAAACCTTATTACTAGTAAGTAATCTCGTTAAAGGTTCAACTATTTTTTACAGAATTAGAGCAAGTAAGCCGAATTATAATCCTTGCCTCTACATGTCAAATTATTTTGGGACTTGAAGTTTGAAAAGTTCGAATTTCGGCTAACTCAATGTTGTACGCAACTAAAATCTTTTCGAAATAAAACGTTTTGTTCCAGTATTACCATATCATTTTAAATGTGAATGCTTCATTGCCATGCAAATTAAACACACAAAGAATCTTAACCCCGAGAGATTTGAATTGGTTGAGTTAGCCGATTTAGTCTATCGTCATTTTTAAGGACAATAAGTCATCAACTCAAATATTATCTGCTTATAATTAGCGCATAACTTTGTACTTGGATTGATCTATTCATTTCATCGTTTTGAATCAGTATTTAAAGGGCAAAACAATCATGAATCATAAGATTTATGCTCGTTGATTCAAACTTAGAATAAAACAACCCAACTGCAAGGCCAAAGCCATCGTTGGTGACTGCTGACCAAAAGGGAAATGGCTCACTAGTTTCCAGTCTTATCTCTCGCGTTTTATCCAAGATGGCGGAGGATTACAACCCTCCGATTCATCGGACTGTACTTTAAAGAAAAAGTGAGCAAAAATCATAGCAGACTCATCGAATTAACCCTTAAAGGAATGTGAAAAGATACTGATCGAGCCGATTCGTCACTAGAGTCTCTAGATGTGGCCCTGAATTCTGTATTTTAGCCCTGGTATTTTTTTAAAGGATTACGTGCTGACACGAATTCTTTGATATTTCGAGAATATATTGTTTCATATTGCTTCTGGCCCGGCCTGCAGCTATTACGAGTTCATCAAACAAGGTAATCTGTTACTGATATTTCCGACAATCAATGGATTACATCAGAATAAACGTTTTCTTTTTAATTGATTCGTGTACAGCGTGATTATTTTTATGTTCAAAGTTTGGTTCCTTAACGATGCTTGATGGTACATGTGCGTAATTACCTCATAGGATCTTTAGGGATTTTATACACTTCACTCCTAAAAAGGTCCTTATAAGATCCTTATCCTTGAAGGATCAAGATCACTCTTTTAGATCCTTGAAAGATCCTCATAGGATCTTTCAAGGATCCTAACGGAGATCCTTTCAAGATCACTTTAAGGTTCCTTTTAAGATCCGTGAAGGATCCTCAAAGGATCCTTCAAGGATCCTAATAAAGTTCCTTTCAAGATTACTATAAGGATCCTTTTAAGATCCTTGAAGGATCCTCATAGGATCTTTCAAGGATCGTAACAAAGATCCTTTCAAGATCACTTTAAGGATCCTTTTAAGATCCTTGAAGGATCCTCATAGGATCTTTAAGGATCCTGATAAAGATCTTTTCAAGATACCTCTGAAGATTCTTTTAGGATCCTTAAAGGATCCTCATACAATCCTTGAGGATCTTTCGAGGATCCTTTTAAGGTTTCTTTCAAGATCACTATAAGGATCCTTCAAAGATCCTCAAAAGATCCTAGTATGATCTTTAAGGATCCTGTCAAAGATTTTATTAAGATCCTTTCAAGGATCCTTGTAGGATCCTTGTAAGATCCTCAGTCACCCTTTGAGGATCTTCAAGGATCCTTTTGAGGATCTTTCCAAGATTTTGTGTGTGGATCTTGGTAAGATCTTTGCAAGATCCTGATAATTTCCTCAAGGATCTTGATGAAGTATCCCAAGAGTCCTCAATGTTAGAAAATCTTTGAAGATCCTTTAAAGATCCTTCAAGGATCCTGTGAAGATCTTCATCTTTAAAGATCTTTGTCAGGTCTTTGAAGATCTTTGAAGATCTTTGAAGATCTTTAAAGATCCTTTAAGGATTTTCACCAGGGATTGACCATTGACCATTGACCATTGACCAACCCTGTACATGTATAATTTTGTGTCTATCTCGTATTTAATCCATCGCAGTTGGAGGAATCTGTTCAAATTTAATGCTGGATCAGTATTATTTTAATGGTCTCATTATTCCTTTTGCCTTGAATGTGTATATTAATTTTTTTTGCTAATTGGTATTTTTGGTCATTTACTCATTATTGAACAAAGAATCAAAGGCAATAAAATAATATGTACTTTTTCAATGTCTGTTTATGGTACTGTATATTTGAATCGCTACCGTGCTGCAGGTAGTGCAGATTAGTGTTAGAGCTGCGCTTTTCTTTATTTATTGGAAATATACAATGTACATTTCTATTCTTCAAGCCAACTTCTCTTCTTTTCGCTTGTGGGAAAGGACACAAATTGTTGCTTATTTTCTCCTGAGTGGCTCCATCAGGCAGAATAAAAAGATAAAAAATGCACACAAAGAATGCCGACTTCGACAGAGAGTCTTTAAATTTTGCAGATAGAGTGAGGATCACTTCCCCCTTAATCATCCATAACCATCACTCCAAATATTATACACATATTTTGTTTCATTCATTTAGTCATTTCACACACGAACCCAACAAATTGTCATGCTCAGCTCTTAACTGAGTGGACCACGTCTCCTTTTCAAGATAACGAAGCATGGTACAAAATTGCTCCGTAGCTTTGTGTGGATATGCTTGCAATGTTATAATCTCTAGTAAACATTTGCTTCTCGTAGGATTTGAAGCCAGCAAATTTGCTGATCAGTTCTACAGGACATTTGAAGATAGCTGACTTTGGTCTTGCAAGAGTATTCCGCAATGAAGGAAACAGACAGTATAGCCACCAGGTTGCAACAAGGTAAAGCCTAAGTTACACTTTTTCTATAATAATAACAATAACAATAACATTGTGTTATTTTAATGACATAAATAATGTCAATTAGAAAATTATAGCAGCGCCCAAGTTCTTTGACATTTTCCGAACAAGTTCATTGAATGTACATACATGTATGTGAAAAGAGCAATCAAATCATCAGAACAACTAGTCAAAACGTTGGGTTTTGATGAAAGCAGAATACAGAAGTGTTACAAATATGTGAGCCGGCGAGGAGGTATGAACAAAAACATGCACACCTTTGTCTGATGATTGTGGGAGTTGACATGCGAGCCACGCAGTTATATTGAAAGGTAACCACATTTTTAAAAAATGGTTTCTTAGACTTAAATACTGTTTATCGGCACTATTTGAAGTGGGTGCTGAGACTTAAATTTAATGCGGGTCAACATGCCTCACTGCCCCCCCCGGCTTGCTTGTGGATTGTGCCTCCCAGGAAAAACTTCTCCTAGCTGCGCAGAAAACCCAGAAACTCAATGCTGCTAGTAGTGCCTTCTAAGTGAGTCAAACCGTCCATTCAACTGACTTGGATGGGACTGCTAGCAAACTAGTACATACTTCATGACCACGAGTCCTTGAATCGAACACAGGACTCACTGATGGAAGGAGAGTGCACTAAAGACTGTTCCAACTCACAGTAGAGCTCAAGCACAACTTATTTTATCTGTCAGGAGAATTATCCGTGAATTATTTCCCCACTATTGAGTTGATTTGGTCTTAAGCATTTATTTTTGTGATTTTTGAGTGTGGATTACTCTATAAAGAGTGCACTGGACACTTTTTGCAAGAAATCCCTGGTGCAAACCTCAACTTCATCCCCAGGGTCTCTCTTCTCTCCCACTCCAAGGGAAGGAAAGAAGAGAGACCCTGGGAACAAGGTTGTACAAACCTCAGCTACACTACTAGCATTGAAGGTCTTGGAGTCATCATCGGCTGGCTGCTGCGCAGGCGACTGAATAGGTCTTTACTCTTAGAAAACTGGGTAGGAAGTTTCATCTTCGCAAGATTCATGTAATAAAAAACGCTCAAACCTTTTTGAAGGAGGACAATAAAAGTGAATCCCCAGCTCACAAATTTTGTTCGTGGGCTCTGTGAAATTGTCAAAAATGCAGGCACTGAAGTGTTGGAGATTAAGTTTCCCAGTTATATGTCCAGAAATGCATGTAATTGGGTTCACGCGTAATTTTCATAACCAACACAAAATGTCTGCTTAAGTCTAAGAATTTGCTACCATACCTACAGTATTTCTTGCAATAAGGTATGTGTTTCGCCTTAGAGTGGTTTTCATTGAGTGTCGAAAGTAATTAGCGAATTGGCCATTTCCGAGTTGCTATTTGTCTCGGTTTCGAAGTGAGTCTTGGTGCTCAACTATTAAAATGGAAATGAGTTTGATTTGCATGAAAATAAGCAGCTCATTTCCATTTGAATGGTTGAGCACCAGGACTCGCTTTGAAACTGAGGCATATAGCAACTCTTAAATGGGCTATTGCTTTGGTTTTGCATTACTTCACTCAGTGATTGGTTCACAGTTCTTGCGCCATTTTTTCAACCAGTCAGAAGTGAAACCAAAACCAATCGTGGCTTGCGCGTGCGCATTTTCCCGCGCTTTGTGTCGGCTACGTGTAATTACTTTGAGTTTTGATTGGTTTACTGGATTTTTTTTCCGTCCTTTTTCATTGGCCAAAGTAATTACTTTGGTTTTGGTTTTGCGACACTCGATTCAAACTCGCTCTACTTGAAGTACGGAGTTTTAATAGAGGACTCTTCGTGACGCTAATTATCTGTATAACTATTCGCAGACGAAAGAACTGTAATAGGGACCTTTCGATTGTAGGACGAGGATGAAACCGAGTACAAGATTTGATTGCCTGTTTTTAGCGAAAAGACTTAGCCCTTTTGCTGATCGAAAAATGCCCAAACTGCTACCCTGTTGTTGACTTGTTTTGACACGACGACATTTTTGCAAAATCTCGTACTGAAATGACGACGGTATCACGTTTTTCCCGCCAAAATGACGCTGGTTTGCGCGCTTTCACTGTTGTTCTATGAGAAAAGCTCCATTAAAGTCCTTAAATTTCTTGACATGTCTGAGTTTCCAGTGTTGATCTGCTTGGAGTGATATCTAATGTTAAATAGAATGACAGTGCACCTGTTCGTGTAGGATTTTGGGCTTTGTCTTTAGCTCTAAACATAATAATTTAATGGCCTTTTTCTCTCTTGCTATTTCTTTTAAGGTGGTACAGAGCTCCCGAACTGTTGTATGGAGCAAGGCAGTATGACGAAGGGGTTGATCTTTGGTAGGAAGCAGTTAATGTTATAAGCTCATTGTTTGCTGGGAGACCTTCCCTTAGACTAGATTTTTAAGGCCCCAAACTTCTTCATTTTGGCAGGATGATAACGATCATGTTTCTCAGACTACATGTAAATATCAAATAGATTCCATGTTTCCGTTCGTCTGTTCAGTCATAGATCAAGACGTCAAAATGTAGTAAGAATTCAAAAAGTGGCGCGAAAGCCGAGTGTGTCACGGATGTTCTTACGACATTTTGACGTCATCTGTGAACTACATGTATTACTGCTTCTAGAAACAACAGGGGATTGGTACCAAAAACAGCGGTGTTGAAACTCTGTAAAGTAGCAGTTTGTGGCTTTTAGCAAATAGCGATTGCTTCCTGTCATCGAGTTCTCCTGACACGTACATGTATCGATGAGGAGACAGCTCTTCTGAGTGCTGGACTTGCAATAGCCTTTCTCTGTGGTTTTGTTTATTCTTGACAGGGCGGTTGGCTGTATTTTTGTGAACTTCTCAACAACTCGCCTCTGTTTCCAGTAAGTGATCATTTATTTTCAAGTACCTTCCTGGTTTTGAATTTACTTGTTCCATTAAAATGTAACAAGGAACAATATGGCTCTTTCTTTCTCCCTCCTTTTTTTTTCAATTCTGGTATGCGTGCAGTACAAAAAATATGCACAACTCGTGAATCCAATTCGACTGTTATAATTTACCTGATATATGGACATAGACTTTTGAGCAAGTTTACCCTAAAACACGGAAATTTGATTTTATAATAAAAGTTGAAAAGGTCGAATTTTCACCGTGAAATAGAATAGCAATTCGACTCTTATGAACTCGTTGTCCAGATAAAATTGAACTTTCGGGTTTTTCTTTCCCATCAACGAAGCACCACATTCTTTTGAAACAAATACGACCCCTTCAAGTTAAACCTAATTCTGGTTCACACATGCTTCGCAAATGTAAATTCTAGTGCAAGATCAACGGTTACACGTAAAACATTGCCTCAGAGAAAGGGGAAATAACAGGCGCTTTCAAAATCTTTTTTTCCAAGATGGTGGATACAGCTGACGCCATTTTAGTTGCGACTTCATTGTGCTAGTGTTTTTGCTGGCAGTTGCGTTGCCCAGGTTCACATGACTTGTGTAGTATGCAAACTTGAACATTTGCGCAACATACAATGCAAGAAACTTCCTTTTGTTCTTCATCTGTGCTTTCTGTCATTTGATTCAGTTGGGTTACAGTACTTCTTCGCTTGCATCCGTGCATGTGAGTTTACGTGGAAGTCTCACGTCAAAAACCAAGTCTAATACACACACTGTAGCTTCATGTGGTATTCTTCAAGTACACGTAACGTCGAAGAGCTTATTGTCAGCAAACTCTCACAAAAGCATACT
>NC_090889.1:39074317-39076817 GCF_036669925.1 Montipora capricornis | reverse complement strand
AGCTACGCGTCTTGTTGGCTATTTATCATCCCATATGCAACAAGCACGAGTGGAATAATTGTTGATTATTAAATTTTCAACCTCGGTTGATGCATTTCTCGTGCTCTGATTGGTTCACTCAGTCTCGGTTATTTAACAATTATTCCATGAGCGCGCGTTGGATATGAGATGGTAAATAGCCACCGAGGCGCGTAGCGCCGAGTTGGCTATAACCAGTCTCATATCCAACAAGCGCGAATGGAATAATTGTTTTATTAAATTCCTTAAAGCCCAAAAATTTGGAAGTACGAAATGCGAGCGAACTTGATGAGAACTGATGCGATGTTGTGTAATACCTTGTTGTCAGACAGACGCAGGCTCATCACAAAAACATTTCTTGCCTTTTCGCGTACTTCTAAACGTCGGAATTGATCCAAACTTTCCACAAAAAAAAAGTTTTTTTGTCTCCTTTTTGTCTTTATTCAAAGAGAAATTTGGCATTCCGACGAAAACATTTTTAGTTTAGCAACGCTTAACGCAATCATTTACCATATAAGGTCAAACCAAGGTATATGAGCTGATAACCGAGATTGAGTGAACCAATCAGAGCACGCGAAATGCAATATCCGAGGTTGAGAATTTAATAATAGCTCATATACCTTAGTTTGACCTTACATGGCAATTGATTGCGCTAAACGTTGCTAAGCTAAAAATTTTTTCGCCAGAAAGCGAAATTTCGCTCTGAAAAAAGCAAAACAAAAAAACTGTTTTGTGGAAAGTTTGGATCAATTCCGACGTTTAGAAGTACGCGAAAAGGCAAGAAATGTTTTTGCGCCTGTTTGACCACCAGGTATTATACAATATCGCATCTTCATCAAGTTTTTTCGATTTCGCTCGGATTTTCTCGCTTTTTTCGCTCGTATTTCGGACTTTCAAACTTGTGGAGTTTAAGGAATTTAATAAAATAATTATTCCATTCGCGCTTGTTGGATATGAGACTGGTTATAGGGAGAGAAACTGGTAAGGAACAGAATCTGTTGATTGCTCAGACGATTTACTGTCTTCTGCTGTATTGGCTCGTCGTCGAGCTTCGCTTCGAAAAGTATTCAATGACTCAATTTTTGCACAGTTTGAATATGTTCCATTGTTAAAGGTTCCTGAATATGCGACCCGAACACAATAAACATGGCGGAATGCTCCTTTAACGGGTCCATCCTCAAAATGTGGCTCAGCAAACCATTCAATAGCATCATTAGCCGTTGAAACATGTGGTTCGTACAACATTTGTTTTACATTCACTTGAGTTTCACCAGAATTGCCTTTATTTAACGTAATGGTTTCTGCATGGAATCCTAGACAATATTCGAGTGACTGCATTGCGGGTCACTTATGCAAACTTGACTCTGTGGTAGTTGCGCTTCCCGATGCCGTTCCAAATGCAGAGATCTTACTCTGTAAGCCACCTTTCCTAGCGTCGACATGCTGCTTGCTTGATAATTGAGAGTTTATACTACTTTCCAATTTGGAACACTTAGGCTTCAGCTTGATTATCCCACGAGGGCCACAATACTTATACTTTAGTACCAAATCTCCTTGATCATTAGTTGATACTTCGAAAACTCCTGGAGATGTGCTGTCAACAAACCTTTTTGCTTATCTGTCGGAGTTCAACATCGTCGTAATTCTCCGTTGACAATTGACCTCGTTCAGTTACAGAGTAAACATTTGATCGGTGGCTTATTCGATTTGCATGGACTTTGAATGTCTGTAAGGCTGTTGCTGTTTCTTTGCCTTTCTGTGGAGGAAGGTTTGAATTAAAAAAAGGACAGAGAATAGCAGGCATCCCGTTCCACCTTGGTATGCGCACGGCACTACATAAATACTTTCATGTTCTTTCGAAAGAATCTTGCAGATATTCGTCAAGCTCTCCTGTTTGCCCTGATCATCCCCTTTAAGTCTCTTTACAGGGGGTGGTCCTTCGTCGTTTTCTTCCGTAAGATCTATACCTGCAGCGTTGGGGTTGTCACTCTCTGGCTGGAAAACGTTCTCAGGTGCATTGGTCGTATTTTGTGGTGCAAGTATCTCCAAACTAAGTTCAAGGACTTGGTCTTCGTGGTCTTCAAGTGCTTCTAATAAGTCTTTTTCAGATTTCAAAACAACTTCATCGCCATCTGAGTCGCGGTATCGGAGCTTGTATGCTGGCAGCAAAGACTGGCTTTGACTCGAAAGGACGTTAGAATCCACATATTCAACAATCTCCCTGTAACCTTTTACGCTTGTTTTGTATATTTCGTCCCGATAAACTATTTTCACTTTATGATGGACCATTGGAAACAACCTAAACAAAATCACAATCCTTGAATCAGATAAATTAAAATTACCCTCCAGGAACCTTCCTCGCCCAACCCTCCCCTTATAATGATTACGAAACGTACCGCAGTTGATTCGTGCACCGAAAATTAGATCATATCAGTTTGCGAACACCTTTTTAATGTTTCAAAAATAATTTAATGCCAAGTAA
>NC_090889.1:39056817-39071817 GCF_036669925.1 Montipora capricornis | reverse complement strand
TGCGCTTTTTTGTTTTCATTTGTTTCTTTGTCAGTTTATATTTCCCCTTCTTTGCGTTTTTATTGCTTACAGCTGCTTTTAATGTTGACAGTAGTGTTGGCACCTTCTCGGAATCCATTCCTAGAAGAGGTACTAGGCTTTTAACACTGATATCCGCCGACAGCGGTTGGTTTTGTAATTTGCTTGTATCAGACCCTCTCTTAGGAGTGCCCTTTCGGACAGTTTTTCCTTTCTTCTTACGAAGCCTAGTCTTTTGTTTTACAAGGCGGCGCTGGTTAATTCTAGTTAGCGCTGAGAGGAAATCTTGCTCTGCTTTTAGTTTAACGGCCTGAACTCAATTAGCTTATTTGGTTTGTTTGGTGTTTGCCTATCGTCCCCTTCACCTCTTGTCAATTTATACTAACTCGATCTTCAACTCGAAAACCAACTCGAAATCCAACTCGAAGTCTAACTCGAAGTCTAACTCGATCTTCAACTCGAACTCGAACTCGAGTCCAAACTCGAGGGATTATTTCTCCCTGCCTCAGCTAGCCTGCGTAGCAGCCGTTTACCTTTCCTTTTCCAAACGCTCGCGAAGGGGACGAGACGAAAACTGCGAGCGATTGCAAAAAATAAAGGGGGAGGGGGTGAGGCGACGGAAGGAAACGCCTGCAATCAGACCCAGACATTTTACCGAACGCCCCCAGACAGACCGCATTCACTTGGGACACCAACTGTCACATTAGAGTAAATGATCATTAACTTCCGGTATACCATTTTTGACAGCTCGCGAAAAGCAAACAATTCGCGCTTTCCTTTCCAACGCAGAAAAATGATATGGCTTCGAATAATTGCCGCGTTGGTCATTGCTCGTTTAACACGAAGTTTGGAAATTTTACAAAGAATCAACAGGGATATATGTCCACAGAAAACTTGTTTAAGCCTTCCAACAGAAAAGATTGCCGTGGTGTTGTGTTTGTGAATTCCTCTGGATCAAAGCGAGACCTACTCACATCGCGTTTGCAATCCTTGTGGAAGAAAAATCCACAATTTTGGCAGTCTATATGCTTTGATAAACAAAGAAACCAGGAAACCTGAAGAAAATCCCTCGAGGGAAGACGAAAAGGTGCCAGCAAAGAGCAAAGACGCGGGAAAGAGATTATTTTGCGAGCGTACCCCAGATCAAAACAACAGATCTCCAAGCTTGAAGTCCCAACGTGTTAAATCACCCGAGAAAAGTATTTCGTCCAGGAAATCTCTAAGCTTTGGAAAGGATGCAGTGTCTCGACAAACTAGTGTTCAGGACGAGATGTTATCGAAGCTGAATATTGATGATTTGCCCGCAGCAGAGGAACTTCAAGTCAAGGTTGTTAGTTTGAATGACGGTAAGGTAAAAGTACATTTACCTTCTGAACTGACAATTAAAAAACTAATCTGTTGCCTGGCTTTAAAAGAATGGAAAACGGCTTCCAACCTAGTTTTGAAACACGCAGAATTAAGAGAGGAATTGAAAGTCTCCTTTGCCAAAGGCATTTCAGAAGAGTTCAAAAACTATTTTAAAGCAGGAACGATTCTGCAAGCCACAGAGCCGGAAGAGCTGGCAGCCTTTTCAAACAACCTGCTCGTCCAAGAAGTGCGAGTTTTTTGCCCACTGTGGCATCACTGCGTTCTAGGAGCAACCGGCCTGAAGGAAGACGACGTCAAAGCGTGTGGCCCAAAAACCAATTCAGTCGCTCTTGTAAGCTCTGTTGTTGCGCGCACGAGAAACAGTACAGCGTCTGCTGCGCAATATAGAATTTCGTCAATTTTATTCCACAGTGGCGCAAAATTTGAGGACTTAATTCGCTTAAATCGTCTTGGTGTTTGCATGTCACCTAAGATGGTTCTTTCAATGCAACGAAAAATGGGGGAGCAACTGGAAGCAAAGGTTAAAGTATGGAAAAAACGCATCGAAGACAACAGGGGAACTCTTCTGCTATGTAACGAGGTTGCAAGAAAGCAAAATATTCCTCCAAGTGGCGAATCAAATGATGCCATGGACTATGAAATGGAAGTCGATTTGTCGGAGAATAGCTTGAAACAATATGACTATTTTACTCCTGAAACGTATGCACAGATGCTAAAATTGATAAATGATGCGAAAGAAAAGAGAGGAGATGCTATCCCAAGCAACAAAAGTCTTCAAGAGGTCCTTACAAATTTGGAAACTGCGAAACTACCATTTTACAAGTAAGCTTAAATAATGATGCTGTTCTAATTTTGGATTTCCTTAGACCAACTGTAAGTAGGTGTGTAACTAGGGGAATTATATCATGCATTGATGGTGCTGCTGATGATGATGATAATAATGATAATAATAATAATGATAATGATGATGATAATTATAATGATAATAATAAAACAGTAAGTATATGTTAAGGATTTATTATTTTTCACTCAAAAGCTATGCTTTGTGCCCGGTGTTCTTGTGCCCTGCACAGCAGACATAAGATTTTAATTGCATATAATAGTAGTAATAATAAAGTGAAATGGTGATGATTACTTTTAAAAGGTAAATTTGTAAAAAGAAAATAACTGCCATTAAATAATTTAGAATGTGTAAATAACACTGCTGTCACACTATTAATGGTACAGACCATTTAACCTGATGATGTACATGTTCTATTTCTTTTAAAAGACTGGTTGGTGATAACATTGATCATGAGACACATGCCAGAATACAAAGTAAGGAACACACAAATCGTTCAATTCACTGGACACACCAGTATGCAATTCTAGATAGGGTGCAAGACCCCACCCTTGAGAAGCACATAAGTCAAAAGGATGTGGATGATGTCCAACTCATTGAGTTACTGCCAGATAAAGATGTACAAGCCAATTTTCTTCAAAATTGGGCTATTCTTGCAAGTAGAATAATCACAAAGTACCTACCTTCTCTGAAATGTTTGAGTGATGTGGTAATTCGTCACATTCCCCATGAGTACTCCGAAGAAATGTCCAAGAAATCTGACACTGTGAGTATGTTCATGCTATATTATGTTTTTGGGTAACATTTTAATTTAATATTGTTAGGCAAAATATTTGTTTTTTTTTGTTATTTCCATTTTCACCGTACCTCAATAACGAAGGGTATAAGGTGTAGTCAATTTGTACAACTGAATCTTCCACACATCAACAAATCTGAATGAATGAATGGCCCTGCCTTCTATACCCCATCACCCACTCTCCCTTATGGGAGTAGCAAGGATCAGTCCTCGTAGAACTTTTGTTTGAAAAACATATATTTTTTGCTTTTTTTCTAGTTTTGAAGAAACATCAACTTTCTTGTAAATCAACTTTTCATTTTTCAGTGCATGTTGTCAATGGAATTTCTCAATCCCAATGTTGCTGGTGACATGGCACAGCTCCTTGTACACAATCAAGAGAAATTTGTTCCGTGCCTTGAGACAGAAACCCAAAAGGTCATTCTTGAAAGTGTCCCTCTCCATGGGGATCAACTGTTTGAGGAGAGAGCCAGAAATACTGCATGGACCTTCAGAGATGGAATAGATGAGTACGAACGACTGGAAGGCATTGGTCATGAACATGCTGACTGGCATGCCAAAATGACACTCTACAAGGTGAGTGGCTTTTTATCAATTGCAAAAAGTAACAAAAAAGCATGACTGCAAATTGAAAATATTTAGAATATTAATAGAACATATTTTTACAACTAATTAATTAATTAGTTAGTACGTAGCTATTTGAACCAGTAATGAGATAATATCAAGTGGAATGGGTCTTGACTGTGCTCCTGGTCTTGAAAGGGAAATCATTTAGGCTAGTTTTGTTCTTTTGTATGATGTACATTTATGAAGTCTAATGACTTGTTACATTGTTTGTACTGCAGACTGAATTTAATACATTTGTTGACCATTCTTCTGTTGCTGAGAAAGGAACGACACGAGCCAGCATGAACCGAACGGGAAAAACCAATGCCGCTAAAGGTGTAGAGAACCACTATAATGAATACAGTGAGTTCCACGCGAGAGAGTTTGAAGCCCATGTGTGTGCAGCTTTCATGGAGATGACAGGGATGAAAACTATTAAAGGTTTGACATCTCTGTGATAAAACATTGTGCAGATAATGACTGTAGATGAGGACACAGAACGTGTGAGATCCATTTTTGTTCCTCGTGTCCCATCCACTCATGACTTGATACTAGGTTTTTAAATTAGACAAAGTTGTTTTCTATATTTGAACCCTAAAAAATCGACAGTGGTAAATATTAATGTAGTTATAAATGTCAACACAGGTTACATGTTTGAATTCCAAGATAAATTTGAGACAGCTTTATGGGAATTGAAGTAAGAAGTGGATAAAACACTGATGCCACCATATTGGGCTATGGGTATTTTCTTGAATATCTTCATTGTGAACGTATGAGCTGCTATTGCTTTTTTTAGATACACCCCAAATCAACCTACCACACACGTCGGAACTGAAGGCAAGCAGGGGAAAGTGGCTGATAGAGATTTGTCAGCAACTTGTCAAGAAGTTTGTGTTTGACATTAGAGAAATCAATGCTCTAGTGGACCAAACCCAACAGCTTGATAACGCAATGCGGGAAGCTCCTTTTAAGTGCCGCTTTGAAAATTGTGATAGAACATACGGCTATCACTCTGGACGCGTAAGGTACTAAAGTGTTCTTCTTATACATTTTACAGACTTTACAGTACAATACTTAACTCAAGATGGGAAAAACAAGTAGCTGATATGTCATGTTTCACAGCTATTTTCCAGGACGTACTATTAGTAAACTAATATCAATTTTTTACACTATAGTTGCAGGGCATGTACTAACTTTACTTGTGTTAAATATCACAAAGTGCCTCATTATTAATTTTAGACCACTGGAATCCTTGTTTCATATTGCTCCGAAAGACCTTTAATGCTAATTGTAGAGGAGACCTCAAGGAGTCCTGCACCGTAATTCAGAAATTGATTTTTATCAATAACAATTTGTGATTCATAACACATGCATTAATGCATTTGTCCACAGGCATGAAGTTTCATCTCACAATTTGTCCTTTGATAGTGGTCATGATGATAGAGATCAACTCGGCTATTTCTTTTGCCGCATAAGATGTGGAGAGGTTTTCAAGACAAAGCAAACCAGAAAGAGGTATCTTGACGAAGATTGTACCCATCTTTGATTTAAAAATACTAAAATATTGTTTCAGAAATGTATAAATTAGTTCCATTTGTTACATGATTTCTTCCATTCTGTCAGGCAAACATTTTCAGCCCTTCAATCAAACAGTTCAATTCACGTTGGAATTTTTATTTCCTTGGCTTAAATATTTCAACTATGTAAGTGATCGGGATAAAATGTTCTTGGCAGTATCAAAACAGAAGGAAAACGCTGTAAAAATTGGGAAAGTGATTACCAAAGGTCAATCTCATGCTGCAAAGTAAATATCAGCAGTGGTTTTGCTTATACCTTTCCTCCCCACCCCCTCCCCCTTCTCACTCACCCTGTCCCCACTTCTCTATATTTTTTTGCTCACGCCACGCGCTCGCTCGCTTGTCCTATCTCTGCCTGGAAAAGGAAAGGAAACGGCTGCTACGCAGGCTATGCGTCAGCAGTCAGTCAACAATATTAACTTTTTAGACCCCGAGAGTGTTGATGTGTATTATGGCACCGTACAAGTTAATTTGTACAAAAGATCAACAATCGGCGTCACCTTGCGCGTGCTAACTGTGGGGAAAGGTCATTTGCAATATTATAACTTGTCAATTTCATTGACGAATTCTCCCTGAAAAGTAGCAAGGACGTTTCTTCTTGAAAGTAAAGTCATATAAAGAATATACGATCCGCACTTTCCCTTAGTGAAAGTGCCAGTATGATCAGATATTTCTCCGATCGTTTGGAAAGATCTAAAAATTGGTTTAACTAGCAAACCGAATTTGACGTTGTGACATAGAATTAGAAATGCCATTCAGTTCAATCATAGTTCAGGATTACTGTGGATTTTCTTAAAGCATCAAGATGGGTCCCCACACTCCGCGTGTATTCGCGAGCGTATTTTTTAAAATCCCCGCACAGCTGGCTATCTGGCGTGCTCTGTTTACTCTGGAAACTAATTGATTCACTGACGCCTTTTAATAGCATGTTGAAAGAAATAAGATGGCATGTTGTCCCTAAGTTTAACTTATTACAGACCATCATCATCCCTCCCGTGGTGAATTTTTTTCTTTTATGAAGTTCCTTATGGAATAGTTAGTCTTGCTGGTATCGCTTGCTTTATTCGTTATTTTTGCTATATCTCTTATTTTCGTTATTTTTGTTACATTTGTGGGGCCCCTTCCCTCGTTTGCCTTGAAGAATTGTTCTTCTTGCTGGTATCGCTTGGTTTATTTTTTATTTTCGCTAAATTTGTTATTTTCGTTATTTTTGTTATATGTGTGGGGCCCCCTTCCCTTCTCTGCCTTGAAGAATTGTTATTCTTGCTGCCGTCGTTTGCTTCATTTGTTATTTTGCTACATTTCTTATTTTCGTTCATACTTAACAAATGTTCTTTTATTGATGGTTTGCATCTGACGTCACGACGGCCATTTTGGATGGCACGAACAATAACCTTTCTGTCCGCTGGGAACTAAACTTTATTAGTATAAATACACAGGTGATTATACAAAATCGCGCGCTCTCATTGGCTCGCTATCTCGGATTATCAGCCGATAATTACCTCGACGGACAAAATGGCTGCCAGTAGTCGTTTTGCCACTGTAAGTGAAGATGATTTCGCGTTGAAATGTTTTTTTTTTTCTCTTTTTTGAAATAATCACCTGTGTATTTATACTAAAACAATTATTCACCTCAGGCTCAGTGATTATCGGTGAATATTCACCTCGACTTCGTCTCGGTGAATATTCACCGATAATCACTTCGCCTTCGGCGAATAATTGTTAAATATTTCTTATTTTCGTTCATACTTAACAAATGTTCTTTTATTGATGGTTTGCATCTGACGTCACGACGGCCATTTTGGATGGCACGAACAATAACCTTTCTGTCCGCTGGGAACTAAACTTTATTATTATGCAAATTCTGAGAAAATAAATTGAATTGTATTGCCATCCAACATGGCCGCCGTGTCACGTGGTTGCAAACCAAGAATATTTGTTATTCTTGGGATTGAGTGCATTTCTAGACATAACGTCAACGATGAACGAAGAAATTTCTCCTAAACCACCACGTTGTCGCGAGCGCACCCCTCCATTTCCGATAAGAGCGCAACAGCGCTGGCCATGGCAATCGGTTCCCTAACTGAAGCCGAAGTAGAATCTGAGTTTGTGTGTCTAGTGTTTTGCCATCTTCTTGCTTGTCTGACAAAATTTGGCTGTAGGAGGAATATAGTGCAGTCAGCGACGTAAATTTCGCAATTCATTCGTGCGTGCTGTCACAGTAAGTTTGTATTACTGAATAAAGATTATTGCCTTGGGCGAAAATAAAATCTATTTGCATAGTAACTTTGATAATATGTATTAGAAAATTACAATATGTAATATTCAAGCTGTAAAAAAATATAATGAAAAGCCTACGTGGTTCTGGCATTTTTCACTGGTCATGAGTCATTTAATAAACGTAGGTTTGCAGAATTCTCCTCGCGTTTTACACGGACAGCCTTTTGCTTTGCTGCTATCTTTCTAGGTTTGAAAACCGCCTTGCCATTTGCGGTTCGAATGCTCAGCTGGAGCTAGCGTTATCTTACCCTGATCAGAATCGAAACATTTTTTCCCAGTATCACTTATCTTTCTTTACATCTCGCCAAGTATACTCGTTTCCCATTGGTTAAAACCAGACTTTTGGCGTCATGGTTAGCACATGCGCCTAACCGTGAAACTCTCCATTTAAAAGGAACTGAACTTTCTTTAATTAATGGCAGAGACAAAAAATATGTAAGAAACTAAATGCCATGGTTTTTTTTTTTCAAAATTCTATCATTTTTTTACTCGGAATCAAAACGCGTTCTAAATTTCATCGCTTGTCATTTAATCAAAACGAAAAACTACCATGACAAATATTTACAAAGAGACCAACAAGCACCCTGAAATTAAAAAACACACATGACATTAGTTTGTTAGACCATGATTACTAAAGGAACCTGAAATGACATTTCGAGTTGTCAATCAGAAAGAAAACAGAAACACATTTTCGTTCTTCGTTAGCCCTTCTCATATCAAGCGACATTTATGTATTGCGATAAACTAAGGAGCTTTCAGTGAAAACTTAACTCACCACAAAGAGTTTCTTTTTGTAAGAACGTTACCAAAGGTTCTTCTTATTTTGAGGATAAGTCTTTCAACCATATAAGCTCTCCCGGAGAGCTAATTTAACGAATCATCAGCACGCCCTCCGGCCCTTGACGTTTATTGGCGTGTTTCACTCAAATTAACTTCAGGGATAATATTAAAGGTGACTAGTTACAAAAGAGTCAACGTCTCTCCTCGTCATTAGTAATTACTTCAGAAACACATGATACCCAGTTGAGAGCACCTGTATCTTCAAATAACGCGAGCGCGTCTTTTAAGCCAGTAGTGGTCTCATTTCTCCATCGATTCCCACTGATGACTATGATATGAGCTCATGCTTATCAAGAAAGCTGTTTCAAAGTTTTAAAAGCCACGAAAATGGATACCATTGGCCTCAAAATATTTCTGAAAGCCGTTCGCCTCGCTCTGGCAATTCTTCTTTCATATGCTCTTGTTAAAGGTTCTAAAAGTATTTTGATAAATTTCTTTTTCTCTTTCCGTCTATCCAATCGTGACCAATTCTGTTGAACTTTCAAGGCTATTTTTCTTCTGTCTCTCTCATAGTTTGTATCTGTTTTTCAGAGACCTCAGCACTCAGGGAAGTCGGTGGCGGAGTCCGTTATGCAAACTTCATTCAGCACAAATTCGTGTACCTAAATATCACCCCTGTTCGTAAAAGGCTCGTTCAACGAGTTATCCAGTGCGCGTTGTCGTGTTTGGATACTCTTCCATGCTTTTCATTTAACCTGGCAGCCTTTCAAGACAGCAACGATAAACTATTGTGTGAACACCTTCCTTCTGACAAGTATAACAACTCCGATCAATTTGGTGTCAGCAAAGTTTTCCACCACTTCAGCATCTTAGTGAGTTCGGAAAATTTCCTACAAATACGATAAGATAGTTTTTTGTCAGTTCAAATGACCTAGTGCACACCCTCCTAAGAAAAGTCGTCAATCCGCCCCTGAGCAGCGTTTTAGATCTTAAAGTGCAGTGGGTTTAAACAAATTATTGCGACGAGCTGTTGTGAATTGAATAGATGAGTCTATGACATTCTGAAAGGTAAAATAAAGATTCTAAACTGACAGAAAGTCATTGAGAGACCAGGCAGACTTAAAAGGAGAAGGTTTGTATGCTTGTGACAGTAAACCCAGTTACTTCGTTAACGTTTGCAACGATTGTGAACATTTTTATATTTAGTCACCGTGTAGCAGTTGGTCTTGCAATGGCAATGGAAAGTGTGTGGCGCTCTACGCAGAAAACAGTTATGTGTGCGTCTGCAAAACTGGATTCTTTGGTGAAAACTGCGAAAACGGTAAGAAAAACTCCTGACAAACTAAACTGATTGATAAGTCTTGTATGCGTCCAGGTTTTGAGGTCACTGCTTGATA
The DNA here is from genome assembly GCF_036669925.1 of Montipora capricornis. Taxonomy (NCBI): domain Eukaryota; kingdom Metazoa; phylum Cnidaria; class Anthozoa; order Scleractinia; family Acroporidae; genus Montipora; species Montipora capricornis. The sequence goes on along the minus strand of NC_090889.1, from coordinate 39,062,154 downwards.
GGAATAACTTTACCAACTTAACTATTTAAAACTGCTATTCATTGTTTTTACTGAACGTTTCCTTACCATGTTTGAGTGTTATAAGAGTGCTAATAACCAATAATTGATTTTCCCCCGGGGGGGGGGGGGGGGGGGGTTAGACCAAGATACCAAGATCCTGTCTTGTGGGTGTGGCGTGAATTTTTTTCACCCGTTTCCCGTTTGTCTTGCAGTGATTTGGTATATTTGCCAGCGAGTGTCGCTTTGTTGATTTGTTATTTTCGCTATTTTTGCTATAATTGTTATTTTCGGTATGTTTTTTTGAACAGTTGTTTTATTTGTCATTCTTTCGATTGCGTGCATCTCTGGACATAAGTGTTAAATTTGAAACTCAACCAATGAGTGCTTAGTTATTTTGGCTGAAGAACCTGTCGGCACATTCGTATTATAGAAATAAGAAATTTTCTTCTCACAGTGAACATAAACGTGCGCTATGGAGTACTCAACGAGAAATTTTTCAACATTTATTTGTTATTGACTGGACCGATTGCTTAACAGTCACTGAGTGTTCTTTGGTTAATAATTAACTCTCGTGGGAAAAATTTATCCGCTCCTCAAAGCCAGCTAGACGTATCTCATAAAAGATCATGACTAAAACACCACACGAGTACATACGGGTAACATACGAGTAACATACGAGTAACATACGGAACATACGGATACATACGAATACATACGACTAACATACGACTAACATACGAGTAACATACGGATACATAGGAATACATAAGAGTAATACGAATTTTTTTCTCTTAAAGGAAGCTCTAATTATAAGCCTTGCAAACATTTTTCACGTCAGAAAACACGTACCCGGTTCAGTTTGATGGGGAAGGGGGATGTTGATCGACACCTCAAGGCTTTCGTTAAATTTAGTCACAGTAAAATAAATTCACATGGAGTGCAAAACCCTTAGCTTGCGCTACAAGATGACAACATATTTTGGATGTCGCTGACGTCGTATGACGTCATCAGATCCGCCATCTTGATTTCACTATTTCACCTTAGTTGGTTATGAGAAATGGCAAAAAATCAGTGCAAAATCAAGCCAGAAAGCTTAAATGTAACCATGTACATGTAAAAATGTATCGATTTTGTAATTTCGTGTTGAGAAACTAGAAGAATTATGTTTAAAATGTCGAATTTTGGGAACAGTTGACACATTAAAAAATTCCGCAAGCTATAAACCAACAGCTGCTTAAAGTTTAGCAACAGAGTAAATGTGTTTGGGGGAGGGATAGGGGGTTAGGGGGGTTCGATGCCACCCCCTTCGGATTTTGCAAATTTTGGAAAGGAGATTTACTCCGTTGCTGAAACTTTAAGCAGCTGTTGGTTTATAGCTTGCGGAATTTTATGATGTGCCAGCTGTTCCCAAAATTCGAAAAAATCTCTCTTAAAATGCATTTGTCAGCAAGGATCTGCGGTCTGGGACTTTGATACCAGCCATCAATTTTTCTGGCCTTCTTTTTTCCCAGGAAATTAGTTATGTTTTTGCCAGCCAGGAATGTAATTACACCTTTTGCTGTTCATTTAGAGAAAATACACAATCATTTGCACTAAAAGTCAGACAACAATGCGAAAATACGTTCATTTCTCGCCAATCGGCATTCAATTGCGCGAAATGCACCTCCCACAAGGATATCTGCAGAAATTTTAAATATTCAATTAAGTGTCAAGACTTTCATTAACGTCTTGCGAAACTCAAATTCGTCAAAGCAACTTTCATTTGGGCGCATTGTAAATTCAATAACATCAAAAGAATATTATTTTGCGTGATCGGGCATTCATTTTAGTGAACAATATATTCAATAAAATGTTAAACCATGCATGGCTAAACAGTCAATAGCATCAATGAACAACCAATACAATTTTGTTGATAATCATTAGCGCGTTTATACAAACAATAGAGTGTCCTTTACATTCTTTTCGCAAAAATCGTTTTCAAATAAAAAAGTTACATTATCGGTATGAATTTGTAAACAAATGGAGTGAAGGTATTTTTTAGCATATGTGCGACAAGGAAGTATTAATTGTTGTTTCCAGCCAGCAACAACATTTAAACAAAAATCACAGCAAGAGAAGCGTCTGGGGTAAATTTCTATCCAGGATTTTAGTTCCCCAATCAAGTTTCCAGCCAGCAGGATTTCAGCCTGAGGAGCGGATAATCTGAGGAGCGGTTCCATTGAGTACTCCCTTCACATCAGACAAAACAGCAACAACGCGCAGATTTGTTTCTTGACATTGTTGTAACAGCATGTGAAAAGTACAAAGAGCAATGCGTGACCCTTTTCTCCCCAAAAAACTCACAAATTAAGCTTAGCGGGAGGAACTGACTCCAAACATGAAGCACAGGACGCGAGAGTTGCCGAGACTCAACTAACATTTTCATTTCATTTTTTTTCCACCACAACAGCAGGTCGTCCACAAGAGACCACAGGTTTGTTAACAAACTTTTTGTGAGAATTTAGTTTATCAAAATGGCCTGGGTAGCTGGCGATTCTGTTGTTGCGGAACGCAAGAGAACTCGAGCAGTTTTCCCCAGGGGAAAGGAAGAACCCAACCTTCTACGCAGGCTAATCAAAATTTCATTCTTAAGTGGCATTTCATTTGCTCGATACGAGCATCTCGATACGCATCCACTTCCTCCATCAGAACAAAGATGATATCAGGATATTTCACGGTTGCTTTTGGAGGCTCTCTTATCTAGGCCACTAAATATCCCAATGATATCTATTTGATTTTCATCCGCGTACAACGTGGTCTCCAAAAATAATCAAGAGATCAGACGCCTTTTTATGTCCTGCAAACGCCGAAGTTGCAAAAAAGTGACGTCACACTAACTTGCGCTCCAATAACAATAACCCTTCAAGTCTATTCTACCAAATTATTTTCCTTCTTTCGTAAGTTCCAGATCCAATTGCCTTCTTTCCTCTCAATGGCGCATATGGTACCAAGGAAATAAACAACAGATCAATGCCAGGGAACCCCACGGGCGTTACATTATCTCAGGGGCCTGACGGCAAGGATGCTGGCTCTTATGAATTTTCGGGAACTCCAAATAGTTTCATCGAATTCCCCAACAGTGACGGGGGACCTTTAGATGTCAATGGTGGTTCAATGACGATGCTATGCTGGATATACCCTACTGGTGAAGCAGGACCTCTTTTCAACTATGAGAGGAGTGGAGCTTGGGGAGTTCATCTTTGGAACATGGGCAATAACGAACTTTTTGTCCACTTTACCCGACGTAATTATTTACCCACAAATGTCTTGGCTGGTGGATCACTTCCTAGAAAGACATGGCACTTGGTTGGTGCGTCTTATGACGTCAGCACCGGCTTGGCAAAGCTATGGGTCAACGCACACGTGGTACGTACATTAAACATCGGAGCTGGTATTAATCTGGCAACACAAGACAACGTCAGCATGGGAGTAAGGATTGGTGATGTAAGCTACTATAAGGGCAGAATCGCTCAGATGCAAGTCTACAACGACACTTTGAGTGAGAAGCAGATCCAAGAAATAAAACAAAGAACACCAGTTGCATAGGTGAGAATGTGAATCCGCTGTGCTCTCGATCCAAACAAAAAAATAACTCCCTGAATAACCGACATACAGCTGGGGAGTTCCCACACCCTTTTAGAAAGAGTCAAACATATTATTGTTCGCTCTGAATAAAATATTTTCTTTCTAGAAAAGTTTTACCCCAAAAAGGGAATTCCCACTATTGACAGGAATGATCGCGTGCCCAGATGTCTACAACAGCTCAGAGTTAGATTAATTGGTTGGACTTGGTACACTATTCCAAAATCTGCTTTAAGAAGTAAATTGATTTATCGGACGTCAATTGAATAGAGAGTGCTGGCGAACGCCGATATGTTCTGCCAAATTTCCCTGAAACTAAACTACGTGAGATGACTATTTGTTCATTATTATTTCGATAAAGGTTTCAAAACACATTAGCAGTGAGCTTCGTTGTTAAGCTTTCGTCCACCTGAGCATTTTAAGATAAACGTCGTAATTAATGCAGATATTAACAGAACGCACCTTTGTTTCCACAGATTCAGTATCAAGCACAGAAGACCGGGCTTATTGAAAAAAACTGAAACTAAGTGATTTCATAAGGTTTTATATTAAGACGTTTTAAACTTGAGCAGGGAAGTAAAGTCACTATTCCTGATAAAAAGCCGCTAGTTTAGTGTTGGAAAATGACTTGGTTAATAAAACAAACGGTGGACAGTACCTCAAATTCGCTATCACTTTCCTCATCTCATCCCATAATGAAATACGCTTTTTCTTCGGGGGTCTTTACATGAGAACAATACAAATTATTTACTGTTGGGACAAGTTGCACGAAAAGTAGAAGTTAATTGTTCTTTCAGCAACGGCTCTTGCAACTTGTCTCGCAACGATTTTGGCCATTGCAGGGTATGTTACCTTGTGAAATGCTTCGTGCAGCTTGTCCCGCCATAATGTCGCCAAAACATTGCAAGACAAGTTGCACGAAACATTTCACAGTGTAAAGGTGGACAGACAAGAGGGGTCATGTGTCAGCGACATGTTGCAGTGACAAAAACAGCGGCACCTAACGTCAGTTTTCGGAAAATATCTGTTCGTCAGACGATTTGAGATCTAGAATTTTCTGAACATTTGTTGTAAAATTCTCTGCTTCGCTACCTGTCCTGGGATTTTTGAACATCTAAAAGATGGTCCAATCGCTCATTTTTAATGGATTTTGTGGGCTGAAAAGGTCACCTAGAATTGTCGGGAGCCTTTTTTCTGGCTGAAAATTTCGAAAAGGTAAGTTTTGATCACTAAAATTTTCGATCATTAGACTTTCAGCAAGGGAATCTGAACAGATGAAAAATTTGTAGGGGATAAAAATATGCCTATATCTACCGTTTAAATACTAAAACACGTTTAACAATGCTAGGTTTAAGTGGTTTTGAACTATATGACCCTGACAAAACCCCTGACAAAAAGGTGTGTAGTACACACTGAGGCCACATGCATTAGGTTGAACAAGTTGAACTTCATGGGACACGTCGCGGGGACAATATCACGCCAAAATTGGTGTTGCGCAATTATAAAAGTATCATCTCACACGAGGGGACATGTCGCTGGAACATATCCCTGAAACATGTACCCGCAACATTTTCTTGTACAGTGTATGCATATATTGTGATTTTGTCCCCGCTGCACTTCCCTTCTACATGTCTTCTCAGTGTGAACTACACAAGTTTATTGTCACTCAACATGTTGCTGCAACATGTCCCTAGTAGTAAATGAGGGATGCCTCGT
>NC_090889.1:39035393-39049817 GCF_036669925.1 Montipora capricornis | reverse complement strand
ATCTTCTAGAACATAGCCTGTAGTAGGCCTACTAAGCCAGGCACTATCCTAATTAAAACATACAATAGTTCTTTAAAAGTATCCAACATAAAATCCTTGGCCTACAATACTTATATAAAATTGTAAATGGTTTTGACACCCAGGAGTCATATATCATAAAGTAAATACGATCGTCCGGTGAGGTGTAGTCCTGAGAAGGCCTGTTTGAGATGACCATTGACTTACGATTCGACAACCTGAAGCGGAAGTCATCTTCAGAGTCAAGTGATTTGTGTAACGTCAGTAGTATACTAGAAGCACTCCGGTCGTATATTCCATTGGTCCCCAACTTATTCGTGATGTTATTGGTCGCCTGTCCAGTTGAGCCTATTGTTGAGCCTATTGTCAACTGACAGTCGACCAATCCCTCACGAATAAGTTGACCCATGACATCTACACCGGAGTTCGTATAGTATCTACTGACGTTACACCTCACTTGACTCTGAAGATGACTTCCCGCTCAGGTTGTCGAAACGTCGGGGGTTTTTTCCCCCCCCCCAATGTCATCTCAAACAGTCCTTCTCAGTACTACACTCACCCGGACGATCGTACTTTACTTTATAATAACTATATGCAACAACAACTACATGTCCAGTAAGTAATTCATCCTTAATGGAATCGGCCAATTTGCCTCTAAGTTGAGTAGTTTTCATGATTGTAATTAGTTCTACTTAACATATGAATGACAATATTTTCATAAGAAACAACTTCGCACTTAGACTCGCTTTGAAAGCAAACATGACTCGGATCGCCATAAATGGCCTATTCGATATCTATAATTTTCTAGGAACTTCACTTGATGCCGAGTTTGCATTACAAAAGCCGTTTTCCCACCGAGCTTGTCCAATATTGGTCATGAAGGCCGTTAACGTCTGTCCATGACTGGCAAATATTCCTCACTAAATCGATCCGTCGCGCTCGGCGGCTTTCCCCTCGGATCATGTCGGATATCACATTCTCTCAGCGGATTTTCGAGATTTTAAATCAAATTCCACTGACTTCCGGGAAATGTTTTGTCAATTACAAGGACAAAGATTTTTGCCGAGAAAGTTTTCAATGAAAATGTATAACGAAAACTGTTTTTCTTGAGTGAAATGGAGACTATTTGCCATCAATGACAGACGTTCTCTCTTGGCGGATTTTTGAGCACAAGAGAGACTTCTCGCAGTCTACATGCTAACCAGCTTTGTCCTACGTTCGAAAAACCGAAAATTCTCAAAATGGCGTTGCAATTCTTGAAAACTTCCGGCGCCAGTTTGTTGAAACGATAGATAGCTCTGTCCGCCGGATAAATCAATTGGTTTTGCTGGTGTTTAATCACACTGGATAAGTGGATTTATTCCGATGAATAGCGCTAATCCATCGTTTTCACAACTGGAGCCAGGTGTATTCTTTAGAGTATGCAGAAAACACGCGCGCGCTCCTCGCGCGCGTTGCTGGCCTTTGATAATATGCATTATGACGTAACATTAATCAACTTTACTTTCATCCAGGAAGTTTTCGGAATCATTTTGAAGATGTCAAAGTTTCACGTTGGATAAAACATTAGAGGTTTACGGTTTTTTTTGGTCGCGGTTGCGTTGACATTCCTTCCTCAAGGTTGTGTAAAGAGCTTTTTCCTTAACGCTTTTTCAAAAATATTTCAAATGCTCGTTTGCTGAGCGCTGTTTTGTCCGCCATGCGGGATGACAATGTTTATTGGCAAGACAAGTTAAAAACCGAAACGTTAAAGTACGTCACAAACTTTGTAAAGTAGCAATATAGTAGCTATGGCCCGGTGTAGGATACGTGACACTTCCCGGAACAGTTACACAAAAGAGATTCAATTTTTAGTTTTTTTTGCACAAGTGTAGCACAGCACCACCGATTTTTCCCCTTTCGAATGCTTCTCAATGCGTTGCAAGACACGCTGACAGAACAAGACCTAGCCTGTTCGCTGATTTGGTAAAGCCTCAGAACACAGGGCTAAAGTTATTGGATTCCACAACAGCCGCACCAAACCCTCATGGTATTTAATACCTGAGGGAGAAAGTTGCAGTCACACCGAAAATGATTTCACTTTGAATTCTCTTCGGCAAGAGTTAATTAGATTAAGATGGTTCTTACGGCGTGGTTGTGATCCCAAGTACAGTCACAAACGATTCTACTTTTAGAATACCCGTTGAATATACGCAAATTTATTATGTCCCCTGAAAAACATTGCAGAAGCAATCACTCTTGACATTGCCCGCGGCTTCTCCATGTTGGTTTTTTGGCGAACCCTTGATTCAAACAAGGGACGTTATAGAACCCACAGTGATAGAACCAGTTTACACGCAAACTGAGTTTGTATACAAAGTTCTATATCATGATCAGGGCTTAGAACAGTCTACCACCAAGGTATTATACGACTACATAAGAATGTTAATGCCTTTGAGGCTGTTGTCAAATAAAGAGTGAACTACTCATAATACCATGCCAGGGTATAATGTTCTCAACGTCGCACTGACGGTAACATCAATGTGAAGCGAACTGACATACTATTGCTGGTTTGTCACTCACGTGATCAACAGCCATGTTTTTCAACGAAAACAAAGGAAGCGTTTGCATAATAATAGAGTTCAATTCCCGGAGGATTTGGTCGGGGGCAAACCAACATGGCCCGCCTTTTCTTTGTTTAGGGGCACCAACATGGCGGTCGTGACGTCATGTGAAAACCGATACTTCGTGGAGAGAATTGGTAGCCCTTGTACAGGAGATACTGTAATTGGAACTTGCTTCGTTGTGGTAAAACAAGTCGAAAACGGACTTTGCCGGCAGATTAGATTTTTATTTTCTATGTTACTGAAATGACAGCTTTTCTTCTTCCAGCATGCGCATGCAACGATTTGAAAGATAAACAAAGTTTTCCGTGAATTAATTCCCTTTTGGGATGTTCGTTTGTGTTTACTGAATTATCCAATACCGCATTAATATGGCATTTTGTTTTTTCTTAGCGTCATGTTAAATTTTTTTCATATATAATTCTTTTATTGGGATTATCATTGCTGTATTTGTATTTCACTGAAAAGCCCCTTGGAGACGTGAAATAAACCTATGTATGTTGTGTTTGTATGTCTGTTGGTGTAACCCAACTAGTTTTAGCGTTTAAAAGTTTACTTTGAGTGGGCCAGCTTTTGTATGCATTTTTAATCCACTGTCCTTTATGTCACATGATTTGAAAAGTTCACACAAAAGAAGCGTTTGTTTTGTTGAATTGAAAAACATCAATCTAGATTCCCAGCCACCAATCTATAGCTCACTCTTTCCTAGACTTTCTTGGAAATACGGCCTCCAAACTTCTTTGGTCTCAAAGGTCCATAAAGCGGTCTACTTCCGGGAAAATCCCTCCCGTTCACGGGGGCAAACTTGTATTTTCCCGAAATTGCTGCGTTCAAACCATACATGGTGCTATATTTCCCATTCCTTGCAAACACTTTTAAGAATTCGAACATGTTGTCTTTTTTTTCAGGTGATTCCTTACCAATAGGACACCGCAGGGAAGGAGTTACTTTTACTGTATCACCTTCGAGGTCTGAGGTTGCTACAGAACATTTCGTTGGGAAAGACCCAACGCAGTAGTGAGTACAGATTCTCACAATGACCCAGAGATGACCGCAGAAAAGAATCTGCGCTTCACAATGAGTGATTGGTTCCCTGTAAGTTTGGTGAAAACGCTTTTTTTTTTTTTTTCAGTAAACTAGTTTGGACTCTAAAAGAACGGAAAAAAGGTCCTCCTTGTATTTGAAATAAGGACCATCGTAACACAAGCAACCAAAGGAGCCAATCATCGGCAAAGCAAATGTGGTTGAAGCTATGCGCAGCAAAAAGCTCGCGAGCAATAATCTCGTACCCAGATCTTCACTCTGTCACTGGCAGAGTGAGATGCTGGGTACGATATTACGCGAGCAATTCTTCATGAAGTCAAGGATCATGTGGCTTAAGAATTTACAGGCAATCTCCAAGCTCAATGATGTGAAGTCACTTTTTATAACCCTTCCATTAAAGTCTAACCCGTATGCAATGCAATTCATGATACTTTTTATCACATCCTTTTATCCTTGGTCCAGTGATCCAGAGATACAAAGCAAACATTGCGTTCAAATGGGGAAACTAGTTGCCTTTCGAACTTTGAAAATTTATGCTGTTCAAATCCTTCAGTTTCACTGGCAACGAAATCTAATTTGTCCGTGTTAACTTAAGGAATATTGTTTCACCTCTCTAGAATCCTTTGAAGCGGTAGAATCTTTTTCCGACCAAAAACAGCCACGTTGAATTCGTGTCTATTGTTTATTCCCAGGTGGTTCCTTACCAACTGGACACCACAGGGGAGGTTACTTTTTTCTGAATCACCTCAGAAGAGTGAGGCGAATGCAGGTTATGTTCGTTGGGCAAGACCCAGCAAGCAGTGAGAAAATTCTCACCAAGACCCCAAGTAGGGCAGCAGAGAAGAGTCTGCGAATTCCCCAAAAGGATTTCTACCTGGTACGTTGGACTAAAACGGGTTTTTTTCTGTAAACTAGTTTCAAACTCTGAAAAAACTAAAAAGGTTAATGTATATACAACCATGAAAAACGGAACATTGGAAAGTGAACAACAAGGCACAACCAAAATAACCCAATCAATCATCGCAAAGCAAATGTATGTATATATAGTCAGTTGCTATGCGCGCAAAAACGCGAGCGAGCAACGTTGATGATGAAGCTTATCTTTAATAAATTAAAAAAAATTAACAACACACAAAAAGGACCTTTCTTCATTAAATGGTTAAGCAAGTGGTGTACTTTACAAACTAATCACCCAAGGGTAGTGATGTAAAAGCCAGTTTATATACCCGCCCCTCATTAGAGGCCAACCTTATGCCGTGAAATCCATGATACCTTTTGTTAAAATGTATGTTCTAGATGATCGAAAAGATACTTTTTCATCAGAGATAAAAAAACAAAAACAAAAAAAAAAAACATGGCTTTCAAATGGCGAACTAGTTGTTTGCTTGTTTTTCCCATGCAGGTGATTCCTTACCAGCTGGACACCACAGGGAAGTTACTTTTCCTGAATCGCCTCAGAAGACAGAGGCGAATGCAGGTTATTTCGTTGGGCAAGACCCAACAGTCAGTGAGATAAGTACTCACAAACACCCCAAGAGGGCCGCAGAGAAGAATCTGCGAATTCCCAAAAAGGGATTGCTACACGGTAAGTGTACCACAAAGCTCTTAAGACCTTCTGGTCTAATTGGAATTGCCATTGGACGCAGCTCCGTAATGTTTATGGACAGTTGCCTCTCGTGTATGTTCCTTTGTGTTCATGATTTTTTGAAGTCACCCCAGAAGTACTATTGCAGTGGAACTGGAGCGGGTTTTAAATAGAATGATTTGTCTCAATACAAACCAAATTTGACACCTTAAGACACCTTGTTCCGTCTGTCAACCAAGGTTCCTGCAAAAGAGCCACATGCGCATAGATTGGTGTTCACTAGCGACAAAAAAAAACTTACACACGAGTAAGGTACTTAATGGGGCACTGTAAAGGTGAATTTTGCTGATTTCATGTAGTACTTTGGCTCATGGGTACAATATTCCTGACAAGTCACCACAAAGGATGAGATTATTGTTCATGGCACAAAGAGATAATCGTATTTAAGTTTTGGCGACTTTCTGAGGATGTCTCCGAACTTGAAAAAAGGCAGTTTCACTCCATTTCCATCCTTGGATGTAAAAAGAAAAGAGTAGCTTCAGTGCGCTTCAAGGGTTTATTGGCAACAAAACTACAGCATTACTTTTTGTCTTCATTGATGCAAATACGTCTTTCAGTGTTTTGAAGTTTGACTAAATAGCCAGTCACTACCTCTTTAAACTCAGTAGCGTTTTGATTATAAGGAGTGGATCCTTTTAACAGGAAAAAGACACTAATTAACGGCAAGTTAATGCGTGGGTGTCACTGGTTGTACTTATGCTTCTCGCGGCCTCGCGAGAAAACCAGCCTCCATCTCCCCTGATTAGGTATAAAGGGAACGGATTTACAAATTCTTTTCAAATGTACCTGTCCTTGCAACACCTTGGCGATAGCGAAACGATCTCTCAAGTTTCTCAAAAGATCTTTAAGAAAGAGCGGTTTTAAAAATCGTTCCAGATTGTTAAGCAAGTGAATCAACTAAAAAAAGTCGGCTTTTTTTTTTTTGTCGTATATTTTTCTTTTTGCAATCTGCGATAGTATGGTCAGTTCTCCATTTTTCCAGCGTACTTAACCACCCCCTCCCCTCCCATCTCGACTCGTTGTGCTTACAATGTTAATCATAAATGAAGCTGTAAATGCAACAATCTCCAATATTTCACGGTCTACATTTTCTTAGAGATAGCTTGAAAATTTGCAAAGCTTTTGCCACTCGCACGATGTGGTCCGCTTTAGATAGCTGCACGATGTGGTCCACTTTAGATAGCTGAGGAGGGAAATGCCGACAGGGGCGAAAATTACAAATATCAACGGCTAGTCTGTCATCCGGACGACCCAACTTGTCAAGGAATGATATTCTTGGTTTCAAACTGTTTTCTAATAAGTTATTATATGCTGAAATGCATGTAATCTGGTCACGTGAGTTAATTGTTGCTTTATCCAGCTTAAGCAAATGTTACATCTTACAGTGGTGGAAAGTTTTATCACCGGCTTACATTTTGCAAAATGCTCCTGCTCCATAGATGCTCTTAACACCCCAGCATGGGAAGACAATGGCAAAGCTACAGCCTCATTTCTTCCCGAAGAGGCAGAACGAGAAAGCACCGTGGTAGCCAAAGGAGAAAGCAAAGCTAATTCTCCGCGAAGGAGTGGAAATCTAAATCAAGGAGCTACTTTGAGCGAGAACATCGGGGCACCACAATATTCGAAATTACCAGAGGTGGAAAGCTCCGAATTTGACAAGTATGGACCAGTGAAGGAACCGATGGAAAGTCAAAGACCACCTCATCAAACTTACGCCAATAATGAACGTGTCACAGGTTCCGAAAATACGGACACTGTACTACAGGGAATACCAGCTTTGGACCCTGCAAATCCGAAGGTCGATGAAGAAGGATATGTTGATGGCAAGGATGAATTTGTGGACAAGGAATATTGGGATGACGAGGTTGAAGCGAAGGACTGGGGATCTGGACAACAGTTGATAAAGGAACTTCCAACTGATGATTGGTATCCAGGCGGCACACTTTCCAAAGCTGATGAGGTCGAAAAGGCCGTTACGGAAAAAGAAGGAGAACCACATCACCACGAATGGGAGATAAATGGAAACTTGAAGAATCCACAATGGAAAAAGGGTCAAGATTTTGACAAGAGGCCAAAGGATTCAAGAGAAGAGTTAACCACTGGCGATGGAGAGGAAAGAGGCTTTGACATTCGGGAGCAGTCAGAAACAGAGAATTTACCAACTGAAAACATCTTAGAAGCGAATGTTGAAGAAGAGGAGGATGAAGGTGAAGACTACAAGGCAAACGACCACCATTCACGACAGAAAAGATCTGCGCCAGAATATTCAGGCACTAGATCTATCTCCAGATCCGACACGGAACTGAACTTAATGGAATCGCTATATGAAGAGCCTACAAGTGATCCACCAGAACATGATGAGATGGTACAAGTGGCACTTGAAGAGCCCACGACTGAGACTTTCTTCACAGAAAAGAGAAATGGCGATGGAATGGCAACCTCTTTTGTGGAACGTGACGGGCAACGAGCGGATCTCTTTTCGGACGAGCAGATACAAACATTTACAGAATCGGCACTAGTAAATAGAGATTTCAGAAGTGTTCCTGATCCCGTTGATGGAAAGAAAGAGAACGGTGACGAAGAAGCATATGGTTCATCTTCAAGAAAAAAGCGAGATACTTCAGACCATGAAAAAAGGTCTCACAAACATTTTCATGGAGACTTTAACATAAACAGGGAAGTTGGATTTTCAATGCCTCCTTCCGACGTCCGCTGGAACATGTTTGCCATGGCTCATGCTTTTGGTCAAAACAATGGTTTGTACCGCAGCAGAGAAGGGACGGTTGAGCACGACGCGGTAACAACATTAAGTCTTGTCTTCGTCTTTGGAGGAACCATGCTCGTTTTGATCCTCGGTCTTATCTTCCTGTTTGCAGTTTGGTAAGTTAAATAGCATCATCATAAAAAAGAGGTTTATTAGTCGTAATAAACCTAACTTTAAAAAGTCCGAATGAAGTGCGGAACCTTATCAATCATTTTTCCACACGCGTTTCTATTAGTGGGACAACAACCTTCCCGGGAGTAGCGGAAACATTACTTTAAGTTACATAAGTTTCAACGCTTTTCGAGAGACATATATTTGATTTCGGCGTAACCTTTACTAGTGGATTGTATCTCTTAGATAGTACACGCACTACTATCATTGACCAATGTACTAGACCGCCTTCTGCAGAAAAATTGGATTACAATTACATTTTTTCAATCTGAGAACGGCCTTTCGGTAAAATATCCGATCTTTGAACCAAACGCGCCTGCTATAGCACTTAAATCTAATGGACGGTAAACATTGTATTAAGACCGTCTTCAAATTATTTCAACAGGCCAATACGAAGGTACTTTGATTATTACATGCAAAGCGGCGCAAAGGACTTGGAAAGTGGACAGTACTACGATGGTTTGACCAGCATCCGAGTAGACAGCAATGAACCCTCGGAGAGGCCAGTTATTTATCAAGACCCAGGTGAAATTTGAAACCTTTGTATCACAAATTATCACCATAACCTCCACCACAACAAGCACCGCTACCACCGTGATTATATTTATCCTCACAGTGATAAGTCTTCTTTTTGTTGTCAATACGACCACCCTCCTCGTCATCGTCAACATCACAGAGTTTAAGAAACCACGACAGCTACGGCGACGAAAATATCACTTCAAAATATAAGTTTGAGCTATTCTAAGTACTTCATGATTGTTCCATCTTGTTTATATTATACAATATGGGCGAAGTGTTCTAAAACTGGATTGGAACAGACGAATTTGAAGTAAAGAGTCAGACTGAAAGATTCGCTGTAGTTTGTCCACGTTATCGTCAAAACCTTAGATTTGGTCTTGTCACGTAGTAGTTTTGACGAGTACGGGAGAGAATTGTTCAAAAATGCTTGCCACCACCTCCACCATCAGCATCAACACCATCGACATCGTAATCATCTTCATCATCATCATCATCATCAACAACATCAACACTATCATTATCACCATTACAACTACCACCACCAGCACCACCAGCACTATCATCATCATCATCAACACTATCATTACCACTATGACAACTACCACCACCACCACTACCATCATCATCATCATCATCATTATCATCCCTTCAATTTTATTGTCATCAGCTTCACAAGCATCATCAGCAACATCATTATCACCATTACAAATAATGCCACCAGCACCACCACCACCACCATCATCATCATCATCAACAACATCGTTACCGCCATGACAGCTACAACCACCACCATCATCATCACCATCATTATTGTCAACAGTTTCACAAGCGTCATCACCACCATGATTCGACCACCACCACCATCATCATCACCACTCTATAGCTATCACCACCATTACCAATAACACCATTATCATCATTGTAAAAACTCGCGCTTACATTTGAGAATAGGTAACAACATTCTTAATCTTAACGTCAATTATAATCGCTCATCCCCTTTTATCACCAGGTCCAACCACAGTGGTTTATGAACAGCCTCGGTCTGGTCGTGACACGATTCATATCCAATCCAAATTCAGCACAGGACGGAGAAAGAAAAGCGGCAGGTCAAGAGACAAGATTATTGAGGACGACAAGAAACGGGACCCCAGGAATGCGGAGAGGAGAAAGGTTATAAAAAGACAGACTTCGCAAAAGAGAGACTCCCTTATTGCAAGCTTGCTGGTTGCAAAAAGTGTCATCGATGGTCACGCAAAGTGCAAAGAATTTGAGGGTAATGCTTTCAAACGCCGCCACAAAATCAGGAAGGACGCTTCTAATCCAGGACAGAAGCCCAAGAGGAGGGACAATCGACGGAAATCCTTTTCTGAAGAGGTACAAGCTGCCTGCTCAGTGATTAATCCAAAGTGGAATGACGAGGAAAAGATGGAACAGGCTAAGGAAAAGTGCCGCAAGATAAAGAAGCAAATCTCTGGAAAGAGAAGACCATCTCTCCTGGATGAAATTCAAGTGGCGAGGGAAGTGATTGTGGATAGCGATAGGAAGGTAAGAAAGTGTGATCTACATGAAGCGATTTTTAATAGCATAGTGTAAGACCAAAACCAAAGTAGTTAATTTAACAGTGGCCAGAATGGCATGCTCAGACGATCAAATGAGCCAATTGGAACGAAAACTAAATTCATACAGCAAAAGCCATGTGCTGGAAAACAAGTGAAATTAAGTCACGTGCAATTTGCACTGGTTTCATCTCTTGGCCTTGCAGGTGGTGCGCGATTTTTGAACTGATCATTTTGCGTAGCAGAACAAAACCGAATCATGTGTAAAAAGCACTTCGAACACTTTTTAAAACACACTGTACCCATGTGGCTAAAAGTCACACGTGCGTCGAGTTTGTTGGTTCTTTAATTATTTACTCTGCTCAAAGAGGTTTTTCTATGGGTACTCCGGTTTTCCACTTTCATCAGAAACCAACATTTCATCATCATTGTTAACTTTACAATTTGACAGTCTATTGCGGATCAGAAGACAGAAGCAGGTCGTGGAAATGAAGAATATTCAGGAATGTGGGGGTACGTGAAAAGAAAGTCCCTTAACGGAGCTATGTCACGAAAAATGACGTAATTTCATGGTTCCCAAAATGCACAAAAACTAGAATGAAACATTGCAATAACTTAAAACTGTGAACAACATTAAAAAATGCTGCAAAAGAAAAGAGAAGCATGGATGGACAAAAATGGGAAAATTGAAACGGATTACATTTGGGTAATCTCGAAAAAAGTAGGCCCGACCTTTTTCAAGTTTATGACAAATCCATTTGTGTCCATCCATTTTCTTTTCTTTTTTTCTGTTGTCGTCCTTTTTGTTTGCTTATCTTTTATCATTATATTTGTGCCTCCCTGAATCGACCTTTTTCCTTTAGACGTAAAGTTATTTATCCTGCCTCCCAGCTAGATTAGCTTCTTAGTTATTTAGAGGGCATTGTACCTTTCTTAAGTCTATTACTTATTTTGTGTATCCCTATTTACGTGTGGTTCAAATAAACTGTTGTTGTTGTTGTTGTTAAATCGCCTGGATAAAGAGCGTTTTTGTTCAGATCCATCCCGTTTCTGATGTAACGGTCATTTTATCAGTAAAGGGATTCCACATTACTATTTTCGAGTTTTAAACTCGTAATTAACTAAAGATTTCCCCGAAGCACTCTAAAATAACGTGACATAGCCCCTTTAAGTTAAAAGTTTTTCAGTTACAGTTATGGTAGGCGGTCATTCCTGTCCGCCTACCACAAGTAAAGAAGAGCAGTGGTAAATCTGTCGTAACTGTTAGAATTAGTACTTTGTTTGCGTGGGTGGTCATTCTGTTTGAATTCATGCATAGTCCGTCTCCATTTGCAGAATGAGTTACCAAAGGGAGTACTTTCTCCTTAGTTATTTAAAAGACCAGTGTGTCAGGCCGGGTTCGAGCCCGCGACCTCCCGCACGAACCTCCAGTGCACTCTATTAGATTACAAATTTATGCTTTGTTTACAGTGGGCTGCTAAGTATGCGACTGGTGAACAGCTGAAGGTAGGAATTCGAGTTCTATCGTTTAAGTGTCCCTATGATAATAAGGCTTTTAATGAAGATTTTAAATTTGGTAAGGGTAGAAAGTAAAATCGACAATAGACAGTTTCCTGCTTTAAATAAAGGTGTCAAAATTTTTCCAGCCTGGGGCCCGTTGCTCAAAGGCTGGTTAGCGCTAACCGTTGGTTACTACATCTTTCAATAACATGCGGACTCTTAAATTCAAAGGTCAACCGACAAATGCGTTTTTCTCTACCGTCAATCAAATGTTCGGCGGCTCCTCCCAGCCTCCGACAATGTTGACTGAACTGGGCTCAACGATGTGATTTGATTATTGCGCGCTCGACAGTAGTCGGATGTTCGGAGGAGCCGCCGAACATTAGATTCACGGTAGCGAAAAACGCATTTGTCGGTTGACCTTTGAATTTAAGAGTCCGCATGTTATTGAAAGGCGCGGTAAGAGGTATCAAAACCTATAGGTATTTAACGCTTGTTTAGCGCTAACCATGCTTCTAGCAACCCGGGCCTGGGTGTTAAGCTCATACACTTTCAAAATTTAAAAGAAAAAAGGTAAGACATTATCAAATTTAAATTAATAGCAAGAAAAAAAAAAGATTTAATCCGACCTCAATATATCGCGAGTTTGTACAGTATGACAATGCCTCAGATGCCCTTTTACGCTGCGCAAAACAAAGTTTTGGGGAACTTGCGTTGTCCCGAAAAATTTGAGGCATTGCCCTTGCAAGGCAAGTTGGGGGAAGAAATTTTAATATAATTAATACAGAAAATATAACTAGAAGCAAAATATTTTTTCAACAAGTGAATTTTGACCTGAAACAGTTACTGCACTTTTTATAAATTTAAGAAAGTCATGTCAGGTTTTCATGCGTCTGTCCTGTTATTGACAATGAATTTCGTCATAGCATTGTCAAAGTAGTCTGCGGATCCACTAGGCTATCGCCTCGGGGATCCACAGCTAATTTGACAACGTTATGACCAAATTCATAATCAATAACAGGACAAACGCATAAAAAACTGACATCAATTTGTTTTTTACAATAACAAAAAGGTAGAGGGGTCAAAATTAAGTCTAAACACGAGAAGAACGCGAGACAAAAATGCGAAAAACTTCAATCTGACGCGAGCAATATCGCGTCATTATCGCATAAATTATACATTTATGTGTCTGTCCGCTTATGGAAAATAAAAATTAGCCAATGAGCGCGCGAGAATTTTGCAGTCCTTGTAAAAATGCTGATTGTGGCCCAAATTCCGACAGACCAAGTGTGGATCGAAATTAACCAGTGAAATCCGTTACGTTGCAGGGTGTGACAGCAACCTCTTTCCCAGGGTCTCTCATCATCCGGCTCTTAATGACGGGAAGATGAGAGACCCTGGAAACGAGGTTGTGATATCTAAGCGTGCATGTTCAGGAAAAGCAAGGTCTGGTCTAACAATGTTGCGCGGGATTTCATTATGAAAAATCTTCACCCATCTTTATTTACATGCTAGATAGACTTTCTTTCTCCATTCTAACTGCTAGGTTTTTGTAGGACTTACTAAAACGCAGAGATTTTGCTTTTTCTGAAATTCACATATTTGTGATTCTCAAGGAAAACTTGTAATAGGGGTTGTCCCTTGAGAACATTAATGTGTTTTTGAGGTCCAGAAACATTTAGTTACGTGTAGAATTTTTAACACCTGATCGAAAAAAGCTGCATGTTCCTTAAGCATCCATAACCACTAGGGCTTCAGTATTGTTTGCTGTTCATAGTCTTACGGGGGCCTTCAATGAAAATAAAGCGCATGCGCTGTCTTCTTCTGCTTTGATTAAAAAAAACAAGGTCGCTGGCACATGGCCAAATACCCTAGGTTCAACCGACCAATATTCAGGGTTGTAATAAATTATCACTGGGAACTCCAACTCCCAAACGCCCCGGGTAGAAATAAGTTATGGAAAGAGGCGAGCCCCGAGGCTGAAGGAAAGGGAGCCATGGCAACACGCAGACCATCGCTGAGGAGAGGTGGGATGGTCGAACGCCCGCCGTGCGTTTAAAGCGAAAGGGAGGAATAAACGGGATAAAAAAAGCCTATTTATACCAAAATGGTAATAAATTATGCAATTAAGGCCCTCTTGTAGAACAATAGATCACTGGAATTTCCAACTTGAATCTCTAGGGAATAAGGGGCGAGTTTGTACATGATGGCGCCCAGTAAGAATAGTTAACCGATTCACTTCTCAGGCGCCCTAGGACGACCCCAGTTGACGAGTCAAATCGTTGGGCAGAGTAAAATCTGTCAAGTCTCATGATCACTTCCACGAGTCGATGGGTTAATCAAACAAACCTCGTTTGCAGGAGAAAAAAGTACATTTGCTTTGAAATGAGGCTCGTTGGTCTCATCAGCACAAAGACAAAGGAATATCACCGTTGATGAATAGGGTCTTTAAAGTGCCCCCGTGATTAAAAAAATCACTTCTTGTTTTCTTCAGATTTTGAAAGTGTTTGCTTAACACCCGACTAGCAAAAAAATTTGAGCTATGATTTTTATCCAAAGGCCGTTTACTTTGCGTATAAGTTTTGGTTTTCACGGTCCGCCATT
>NC_090889.1:39025393-39032893 GCF_036669925.1 Montipora capricornis | reverse complement strand
GTCGTAGGACTCATAAGAAATGATTAGTAAACCATTTGCGCCCCTCTCGACGAATACTTGTTGACATCACTTTTTACACTTTGTCTCATTAACATACCAGTTTGCTAAAAGAAAACAAATGTAATTTTACAAATTGACTTCAAAAGATAAAAGAATTTGTTAAACTTAGTTAAATCGCTAATTTTAAGCCTTTTAGCTTAGATAACGAGCGCCCATACATTCTTTTCAAAGCGTCATCACACGTAGATTGTCTGGTAAATTGCACTCAAAGTTTCAGAGATAGCACACTATGTAATACACTTTAAATAGTCAGTACTGTTTCTTGGGATGACAGAGGATTAGAAAACGACGGGTCTAT
Organism: Montipora capricornis; assembly: GCF_036669925.1. Lineage (NCBI taxonomy): Eukaryota > Metazoa > Cnidaria > Anthozoa > Scleractinia > Acroporidae > Montipora > Montipora capricornis. The sequence continues at coordinate 39,032,535 of NC_090889.1, read as the reverse complement.
GCTAATGAGAAAAAAAAAAAAAGGCTTCCCCTGTGGAGCGGTTTTCAATTGAGTAGCGTAAAACAAATACCAAAGTAATTTCTTCGACCAACAACAGCAAGTGGAAACAAGGTTATGAACCAATCCAAATAGCCCACTTTGGATATATTAAAATTCAGTCCTAAACAAAAGGCATCATCGATCTCGAGGAGCAATGAAGGCACGGGGCATGAACAGTAACACCAAGTGAAGTTTCCCCATAGGCCTAAATCATACGTCGGCCATGTTGAGTCCCGAGGGATTGAAAACTTCAGAAACTCGTCCCGAAACATTTCAACTCGAGGCTCTGGATACGAAATCTATTGTCTATGGCCAATATGGCCGCCACGCGAATAAGGCCCATGAGACCAAGAGTTCAGGCGTGACGCAAGCTCGCGTTTCAAGGAGAAAATAGGAAAATAGTCCGCATAGCTAAAAGGTAGGAACGAGAAATAACCATATTGGGGGTTACTTTTGCTTCATTAATGATACACTACAATGTCATGCGTTAGCCAATAGAGCACCCAAAATCAAAAAATGGTAGTAGGACTATAACCACACCAGCCCCGCCCCCTCGGTCCCGGGTGGAAAACATTCACCTGAAAGACGAAAAATGAGGAACCCCCAGAAAAAGGAACCTTACTTAAGCGTCTAGTCGTTCTAGCGCTGGAGCACTAATTGGGGACACTGTAAACTGAAATTAACGAAAAGAATGCAATGAACACTCTATTGTTTGCATAAGCGCGCCAAATTTTATTGGTTGTTCATTGATTCTATTGACTGTTTAGCCATGGTTTAAAATTTTATTGAATATGTTGTTTAGCAAAAAGAATGCCCAATCACGCAAAAGAATATTCTTTTGATATTATTAGATGTACAATGCGCACAAATGAAAGTTGTTTTGACGAATTTGAACTTCGCAAGACGTTAATGAAAGTCTTGAAACTTAATTGAATGTTTACAATGCAGATATCCTTGAGGAGGGTGCATTTCGCGCGATTGAATGCCGATTGGCGCAAATGAACGTATTAATTTTCGCATTAGTCTGACTTTTAGTGGAAATGATTGCGTATTTTCTCTAAATGAAGAGCAAAAGGTGTAAATGCTGTTATTCATTGCTCCTCGACAACCAAGAGAAGGACATTCGAGTAAATTTTCTCAGAGTGCAAACCATTGGGAAGATTAGAACAACAGAAACATCAGATGTAAGATACATTCACGTTGTAGTCCTTTTACATCCGTTTCCAAAGACAACCGTCAGTAGTTTGACTGAACTCTGGTATGGCGTGTTAACAAGAAAAGAGCAAGTTTTTTTCAATTTGTATTTGAATATTAAGGTCTGTTAGCTTTCCAAAGTGTTGCATTGCAAACGGGAGAGAATAAATATGAGCAAACATATGAAATTTAAAGATAAAAAGGACAGAGTGCGGGAAATTCAAAATCCATTGATTTACAGTTTGTGTAGTGGCATTCATGTTCAATTTTTTGGACTAAAAGAATTGCATTGTAGACTTTTTCAACAAAATTCATTATCAGTTTGCAACAACAGCGAAGGAGTAACTGCTAAATACTCCGCCACTCCGAAACGGATCTTGAAAAGTGATGGCTACGCGGCTACGCAGTAGTCATTACCATCCCTCCCCCTAGAATATTTTGGTCAGGAAAGAAGTTGCTACGCGGCTACGCAGTGGTCATTTACCACCCCTCCCCCTTAGAATATGTTAGTAAGGAAAGAACTGGCTACGCGGCTACGCAGTGGTCATTTACCACCCCTCCCCCTTAGAATATGTTAGTAAGGAAAGAACTGGCTACGCGGCTACGCAGTGGTCATTCATCACGCTCTTCGCCAAAGTCAGGACCCCATTTTGTCTCAATCAAGGAATGGCGACCAAGGCCCGTCCGTCCCGCGTCATCGACATTAGGGAGCTCACGCAACAGGACGACTGGAAAACTCAGGACGGCAAAATGTCGCGTAAGATTGGGAATGCACAGTCTCGCGCGACATTTTTTCGTCATTCTGCTGTCCTGTTGCGTAAGCTCCCTAATACCGCTAGTGGATAGCTCGTTCGTAAGTATGGGCTCCGACCTCCCACACCTCCGTATTTGAGAGAAGGTTTGTCTTGTTGGAACCGATTCGTTCCTCCCGCCTCCCTGTGGTCGTGCTCAGACCTGTCTGATCATGAGACCGCCCCTCATTTGGACGATCTCTTGCTTTGTGCCTCTCCGACCCCGTCGTTGTCCCTCGCTTCCGACGTGGTCCCACCACCTCCTGAACCCGTCCGACGCTCCGGACGCTTGGCGCCACGACGGACACTTCCGGTGGATAAGACGGTCGCCGATTCAGCGGCGACCGTCTTACGACGGACACGGACAAATCGGGCTTGGACCGTAACCTGTCAGGAAGAGGACTGGGAAGCTAGGATCCAAAACATTTTAAACGAGGTCTTAGAACGTTCCTGCTCGGAAGTGGCGTTGGCTCGTGCAGCCAGGCAATACCAACGTGAAGATCTGGTGGAATCTTGCGATAAGGCGGCAGAGTTTTTCGCGGACACAACGTCCCCGGATTTTCTGACGGAACTGAGATATCTGGAGGAGGATTAAAAGTTGGGGGGTGCGCGTGCAGGGACCATAACTCTAAGGCACTTGCTGTAAATAGCTTTTTGTACATAGAATATTAAACTGTTTCAATTCCAGGCTCTTTTCTGGTTTTTGGGGGCGAAGAGGGGTCTGGGGCTTCAAAAGACTAAAAACGCCTTAAACGTTTCCAACGCCTAAAGAAAGGCTCTAAAGGACTAAAACAGGTTCCCCTTAGAAAATGCCTAGAAACGCCTTCGAACGCCTAAAGAAACGCTCTAAGGGCCTAAAACAGGTTACCCTAAGAAACGCACAGAAACACCTGAAACACGTGCGAACGCCTAAAGAAACGCTCTAAACGCCTGAGAAACATTACGCTTTAAACGCTTTCGGACGCCTAAAGAAACGTTTTAAAGACCTAAAACGGGTTCCCCATATAAAACGCCTTAAACGCGTTTGAACGTATAAAGAAACGCTTCGAAACGCCTAAAAACGCCTTAAACGCTTTCGAACGCCTAAAGAAACGTTCTAAAGGCCTAAAAACTCCTACAACCGCCTTAAACACGTTGGAACGCCTAAAGATAAGTTCTAAACGCCTTAAACGGGTTTCCCCGCTCTGAACGATAACGATAAGGATGGGAACGGACCATGCCCCTATTCCAAAATCGTAACGGACTGACAATGAAATATCCTCTCGAAACAACAGGAGCAAGCTGCATAATAATTCAAAGAATTAACCCTATCCAAAATCCTAATAACCTACCAATGTACTACCAACCAATCAGAAGCCTCCATTTGAACGCGTCCTTAGCAACGCTCCTCAAATTCCTTTGCGCAAAAAAGGAGCACGAGTCATTCCTCATTTACTACTAGGGACATGTTGCAGCAACATGTTGAGTGACAATAAACTTGTGTAGTTCACACTGAGAAGACATGTAGAAGGGAAGTGCAGCGGGGCCTTGTAGCAAGAACCAAAATCACAATATATGCATACACAAGAAAATGTTGCGGGTACATGCTTCGGGGATATGTTCCAGCGACATTTCCCCTCGTGTGAGATAATACTTTCATAATTGCGCAACACCAATTTTGGCGTGATATTGTCCCCGCGACGTGTCCCATGAAGTTCAACTTGTTCAACCCTAATGCATGTGGCCTCAGTGTGTACTACACACCTTTTTGTCAGGGGCACCCAATGAGAATATAGTTCAAAACCACTTAAACATAGCATTGTTAAACGTATTTTAGTATTTAAACGGTAGATATAGGCATATTTTTATCCCCTACAAATTGTTCATCTGTTCGGATTCCCTAGCTGAAAGTCTAGTGATCCGAAAATTATAGGGATCAAAACTTACCTTAATCGTTGCGAGACAAGTTGCAAGAGCCGTTGCCGAAAGAAGAATTAACTTCTACTTTTCGTGCAACCTGTCCCAACAGTAAATAATTTGTATTGTTCTCATGTAAAGACCCCCGAAGAAAAAGCGTATTTCATTATGGGATGAGATGAGGGAAGTGATAGCGAATTTAAGGTATACTGTCCACCGTTTGTTTTATTAACCAAGTCAACTTCCAACACTAAACTAGCGACTTTTTATTAGGAATAGTGACTTTATTTCCCTGCTCAAGTTTAAAACGTCTTAATATAAAACCTCATGAAATCAGTTAGTTTTAGTTTTTTTCAATGTGCCCGGTCTTCTGTGCTTGATACTGAATCTGTGGAAACAAAGGTGCGTTCTGTTAATATCTGCATTAATTACGAAGTTTATCTTAAAATGCTCAGGTGGACGAAAGCTTATCAATGAAGCTTACGGCTAATGTGTTTTGAAACCTTTATCGAAATAATAATCAACAAATAGTCATCTCATGTAGTTTAGTTTCAGGGAAATTTGGCAGAACATATCGTTCGCCAGCACTCTCTATTCAATTGACGTCCGATAAATCAATTTACTTCTTAAAGCAGATTTTGGAATAGTGTACCAAGTCCAACCAATTAATCTAACTCTGAGCTGTTGTAGACATGATCTGGGCACGCGATCATTCCTGTCAATAGTGGGAATTTCCTTTTTGGGGTAAAACTGTTCTGGAAAGAGAATATTTTTTTCAGAGCGGACAATAATACGTTTGACTCTTTCTAAAAGGATGTGGGAACTCCCCAGCTGTATGCCTGTTATTCAGGGAGTTATTTTTTTGTTTGGATCGAGAGCACAGCGGATTCACATTCTCACCTATGCAACTGGTGTTCTTTGTTTTATTTCTTGGATCTGCTCCGCACTCAAAGTGTCGTTGTAGACTTGCATCTGAGCGATTCTGCCCTTATAGTACCTTCCATCACCAATCTTTACTCCCATCCGGACGCTGTCTTGTGTTGCCAGATAAATACCAGCTGTGATGTTTAATGTACGTACCACCTGTGCGTTGACCCATAGCTTTGCCGAGCCGGTGCTGACGTCATAAGACGCACCAACCAAGTGCCATGTCTTTCTAGGAAGTGATCCACCAGCCAAGCCATTTGTGAATGAATAATCACGTCGGGTAAAGCGGGCAAAAAGTGTGTGTGTGATATTGTCTCCGTCCCAAAGATGAACTCCCCAAGCTCCACTCGTCTTATAGTTGAAAAGAGGTCCCGTTTTACCAGTAGGGTATATCCAGCATAGCATCGTCATTGAACCACCATTGACATCTAAAGGTCCCCCGTCACTGTTGGGGAATTCGATGAAACTATTTGGAGTTCCCGAAAATTCATAAGAGCCAGCATCCTTGCCGTCAGGCCCCTGAGATAATGTAACGCCCGTGGGGTTCCCTGGCATTGATCTGTTGTTTATTTCCTTGGTACCATATGCGCCATTGAGAGGAAAGAAGGCAATTGGATCTGGAACTTACGAAAGAAGGAAAATAATTTGGTACAATAGACTTGAAGGGTTATTGTTATTGGAGCGCAAGTTAGTGTCACGTCACTTTTTTGCAACTTTGGCGTTTTCAGGACATAAAAAGTCGTCTGATCTCTTGATTATTTTTGGGGACCACGTTGTACGCGGATGAAAATCGATTAGATATCATTGGGATATTTAGTGGCCTAGATAAGAGAGCCTCCAAAAGCAACCGTGAAATATCCTGATATCATCTTTGTTCTGATGGACGACGTGGATGCGCATCGAGATGCTCGTATCGAGCAAATGAAATGCCACTTAAGAATGAAATTTTGATTAGCCTGCGTAGAAGGTTGGGTTCTTCCTTTCCCCTGGGGAAAACTGCTCGAGTTCTCTTGCGTTCCGCAACAACAGAATCGCCAGCTACCCAGGCCATTTTGATAAACTAAATTCTCACAAAAAGTTTATTAACAAACCTGTGGTCTCTTGTAGACGACCTGCTGTTGTGGTGGAAAAAAAATGAAATGAAAATGTTAGTTGAGTCTCGGCAACTCTCGCGTCCTGTGCTTCATGTTTGGAGTCAGTTCCTCCCGCTAAGCTTAATTTGTGAGTTTTTTGGGGAGAAAATGGTCACCCATTCACATGCTGTTACAACGCTGTCAAGAAACAAATCTGCGCGTTGTTGCTGTTTTGTCTGATGTGAAGGGAGTACTCAATGGAACCGCTCCTCAGGCTGAAATCCTGCTGGCTGGGAACTTGATTGGGGAACTAAAACCCAGGATAGAAATTTACCCCAGACGCTTCTCTTGCTGTGATTTTTGTTTAAATGTTGTTGCTGGCTGGAAACAACAATTCATAATTCCTATCTGGCTTCCCGTTTGTTTTGACAATTTTTTGTTGCCGGCCTTTTTTGGCTGGTACTTGCGTGACGAAGAAGGCGTGTGCAGATTGTAAAACTGTGGGTTAATGATTGAAATTTTGCCAGCTCAAAAGAAATTGAAACGTTTTCGTCCTTTTGTTCTGCTGTCACTTTTAGAGCTAAAACAGATTGGTTCTTTTATGTTGCGCTCGATTTTTAACTTAGCATTAAACAGTTTCGGCATCTTGCTCTTGTTTGATGGTCGCCAACATCACTCGCTACTTTCTTTGGGCATTTTATCTACTGTGTCGAGTCTGTCGAACATTGATTTTTTCTTGGTAAGTGGTCTATCTACATCTTTTTTGTTTTTTGCTTTCAACTGAGTTCCCTTTGTAAAGGTTTTGCTAATTTACTGCCCTTTTTTGTTCTTTATGCATGTTCAACTCTGTTTACAGCTACTGTAACTGCATCTACAACGGGTAAGAGCACCTTACGCAAAACGTTGCTTTATGTCTAGAGCGTTAACGAGGTAATCAATAGTGCGTGCTTTGCTTCAAGGATTGCTCTAGTTTCGATTTTCAAGATTCGTCAATATTTTCATAGATGATTGAACTCAAAGTAAGAAGGGAAACATGGATTCAGATCTAAACGAGAAGAATAGATACACAGTAGAGAAAACTGCAAGGTATGTGTGAATGAAATTTGACAGTTAAGGCTGGGGAGACAAATGGAAGGGACTTTAACGATGAGACGGTACCATAATTGTTATCTGACTTCTCCTATTGATGTAACAAGTGTTCTCTTCAGGTAACATGCATTTT
>NC_090889.1:38997893-39015393 GCF_036669925.1 Montipora capricornis | reverse complement strand
ATAACGGACTCCGCCACCGACTTCCTTGAGTGCTGAGGTCTCTAAAAAACAGATACAAACTATGAGAGAGACAGAAGAAAAATAGCCTTGAAAGTTCAACAGAATTGGTCACGATTGGATAGAGGGAAAGAGAAAAAGAAATTTATCAAAATACTTTTAGAACCTTTAACAAGAGCATATGAAAGAAGAATTGCCAGAGCGAGGCGAACGGCTTTCAGAAATATTTTGAGGCCAATGGTATCCATTTTCGTGGCTTTTAACACTTTGAAACAGCTTTCTTGATAAGCATGAGCTCATATCATAGTCATCAGTGGGAATCGATGGAGAAATGAGACCACTACTGGCTTAAAAGACGCGCTCGCGTTATTTGAAGATACAGGTGCTCTCAACTGGGTATCATGTGTTTCTGAAGTAATTACTAATGACGAGGAGAGACGTTGACTCTTTTGTAACTAGTCACCTTTAATATTATCCCTGGTGTTAATTTGAGTGAAACACGCCAATAAACCGGAAGGCGTACTGATGATTCGTTAAATTTGCTCTCCGGGAGAGCTTATATGGTTGAAAGACTTATCCTCAAAATAAGAAGAACCTTTGGTAACGTTCTTACAAAAGAAACTCTTTGTGGTGAGTTATGTTTACACTGAAAGCTCCTTAGTTTATCGCAATACATAAATATCGCTTGAGTTGAGAAGGGCTATCGAAGAACGAAAATGTGTTTCTGTTTTCTTTCTGATTGACAACTCGAAATGTCATTTCAGGTTCCTTTAGTAATCATGGTCTAACAAACTAATGTCATGTGTGTTTTTTAATTTCAGGGTGCTTGTTGGTCTCTTTGTAAATATTTGTCATGGTAGTTGACGCCAAAAGTCTGGTTTTAACCAATGGGAAACGAGTATATGATTGGGGAGATGTAAACAAAGATAAGTGATACTGGGAAAAAATGTTTCGATTCTGATCAGGGTAAGATAACGCCAGCTGCAGCTGAGCATTCGGACTGCAAATGGCAAGGCGGTTTTCAAACCTGGAAAGATGGCAGCAAAGCAAAAGGTTGTCCGTGTAAAACGCGAGGAGAATTCTGCAAACCTACGTTTATTAAATGACTCATGACCAGTGAAAAATGCCAGAACCACGTAGGCTTTTCATTATATTTTTGTACAGCTTGAATATTACATATTGTAATTTTCTAATACATATTATCAAAGTTACTATGCAAATAGATTTTATTTTCGCCCAAGGCAATAATCAAACTTACTGTGACAGCACGCACGAATGAATTGCGAAATTTACGTCGCTGACTGCACTATATTCCTCCTACAGCCAGATTTTGTCAGACAAGCAAGAAGATGGCAAAACACTAGACACACCAACTCAGATTCTACTTCGGCTTCAGTTAGGGGACTGATTGCCAGCGCTGTTGCGCTCTTATCGGAAATGGAGGGGTGCGCTCGCGACAACGTGGTGGTTTAGGAGAAATTTCTTCGTTCATCGTTGACGTTATGTCTAGAAATGCACTCAATCCCAAGAATAACTCAAACTTCAAATCACTCTATTGACTTTAAAAATTCCCAAGTGATTGACAAGGGTTCTTCTCGTACCCGCAAGACACTGGAATCTTCGATAGATCATGCAGATAACAATTCTAGGCCGCTCCCTAATCAATACTCCATTCTTTTAAAAAAGAACAATTAGTTTTTTTGACAAATATTTTTTCCCGTTTTTATATTCTTTTTCTCACCTATTTTTGTATATATTGTAGTTGTCATCATTTTTTCCATTCATTTCCATTGAAGGCTGTAGCCTGACAGCCGAAAGCTCGAAAGTTTTTAACTGTATATAGCCAGTGAACGTTTTTTATAATAATTTTTTAATAATAAGTCTAGATCTTGTGATAAAATTGATTAAAAAGACAAACGCAACTAGATTCATTTTGACAACGTTTCGACATCGTCCGATGTCATCGTCAGGCAATGAATTTTATTTTATTTTTTTCATTGCCTGACGATGACATCGGACGATGTCGAAACGTTGTCAAAATGAATCTAGTTGCGTTTGTCTTTTTAATCAATTTTTTAATATGCAATTTATTAAAAATCAGGTGTCTTTTTGAAATCAGAACTTAAAACTTGGGTGAGTTAGTGTTTAGCTAACATTGTTTTGAAATCCAAAGGAAAAACAAATTTTTTTTTTTGGTCGTAGTACCACTTTAAGTATGAACGAAAATAAGAAATATAGCAAAATAACAAATGAAGCAAACGACGGCAGCAAGAATAACAAGGCAAGGGGGCCCCACAAATGTAACAAAAATAACGAAAACAAGAAATATAGCAAAAATAACGAATAAAGCAAGCCATACCAGCAAGACTAACTATTCCATAAGGAACTTTATGGAAGAAAAAAATTCACCACGGGAGGGATGATGATGGTCTGTAATAAGTTAAACTTAGGGACAACATGCCATCTTATTTCTTTCAACATGCTATTAAAAGGCGTCAGTGAATCAATTAGCTTCTAGAGTAAACAGAGCACGCAGATAGCCAGCTGTGCGGGGATTTTAAAAAATACGCTTGCGAATACACGTGGAGTTTGGGGAGCCATCTTGATGCTTTAAGAAAATCCACAGTAATCCTGAACTATGATTGAACTGAATGGCATTTCCAATTCTATGTCACAACGTCTGTCCTCAGTTTTTTTGATTCAAACCTTCGTCCACAGAAAGGCAAAGAAACAGCCTTACAGTCATTCAAAGTCCATGCAAATCGAATAGGCCACCGATCAAATGTTTACTCTGTAACTGAACGAGGTCAATTGTCAACGGAGAATTACGACGATGTTGAACTCCGACAGATCCAAGCAAAAAGGTTTGTTGACAGCACATCTCCAGGAGTTTTCAAAGTATCAGCTAAAGATCAAGGAGATTTGGTACTAAAGTGTGAGTATTGTGGCCCTCGTGGGATAATCAAGCTGAAGCCTAAGTGTTCCACATTGGAAAGTAGTATAAACTCTCACTTATCAAGCAAGCAGCATGTCGACGCTAGGAAAGGTGGCTTACAGAGTATAAGATCTCTGCATTCGTACCGGCATCGGGAAGCGCAACTACCACCGAGTCAAGTTTGCATAAGTGATCCGCAATGCAGTCACTCGAATATTGTCTAGGATTCCATGCAGAAACCATTACGTTAAATAAAGGCAATTCTGGTGAAACTCAAGTGAATGTAAAACAAATGTTGTACGAACCACATGTTTCAACGTCTAATGATGCTATTGAATGGTTTGCTGAGCCACATTTTGAGGATGGACCCATTAAAGGAACATTCCGCCATGTTCATTTTGTTCGGGTCGCATATTCAGGATCCTTTAACAATGGAACATGATCAAACTGTGCAAAAATTGAGTCATTGAATACTTTTCGAAGCGAAGCTCGACGACGAGCCAATACAGCAGAAGACAGTAAATCGTCTGAGCAATCAACAGATTCTGTTCCTTACCAGTTTCTCTCCCTATAACTAGTCTCATATCCAACAAGCGTGAATGGAATAATTGTTTTATTAAATTCCTTAAACTCCACAAGTTTGAAAGTCCGAAATACGAGCGAAAAAAGCGAGAAAATCCGAGCGAAATCGAAAAAACTTGATGAAGATGCGATATTGTATAATACCTGGTGGTCAAACAGGCGCAAAAACATTTCTTGCCTTTTCGCGTACTTCTAAACGTCGGAATTGATCCAAACTTTCCACAAAACAGTTTTTTTGTTTTGCTTTTTTCAGAGCGAAATTTCGCTTTCTGGCGAAAAAATTTTTAGCTTAGTAACGTTTAGCGCAATCAATTGCCATGTAAGGTCAAACAAAGGTATATGAGCTATTATTAAATTCTCAACCTCGGATAATGCATAAATTTCTTGTGCTCTGATTGGTGCACTCAATCTCGGTTATCAGCTCATATACCTTAGTTTGACCTTATATGGTAAATGATTGCTCTTAGCGTTGCTAAACTAAAAACGTTTACGCTAGAAAGCGAAATTTCTTTCGGTATAAAGCAAAAGAAAAACGTTTTTGTGGAAAGTTTGGATCACTTTTGAAGCTTAGAGATACGCAAAAAGGTAAGAAATGTTTTTGTGATGAGCCTGCATCTGTCTGACCACGAGGTATTACACAACATCACATCTTCATCAACTTTTTTTCCATTTCGCTGGGATTTTCTCGCTTTTTTCGCTCGTATTTCGTACTTCTAAAATTTTGGAGTTTAAGGAATTTAATAAAACAATTATTCCATTCGCGCTTGTTGGATATGAGAGTGGTTATAGCCAACTCGGCGCTACGCGCCTCGTTGGCTATTTACCATCTCATATCCAACTTGCGCTCATGGAATAATTGTTAAATAACCGAGACTGAGTGAACCAATCAAAGCACGAGAAATGCATTAACCGACGTTGAAAATTTAATAATCAACAATTATTCCACTCGTGCTTGTTGAATATGAGATGATAAATAGCCAACGAGACGCGCAGTTACTGATATTTGAAGAGCATGGTATAACAGTACATATACCATTATGGTTAAGCCAATCAAAATTCTAGAATTGTATTATTCAATGATGTAGTTTTCAATAAAGACAAATATTTCGTTATTTTACAAATTTCGTGAAACTTTCTCAAAGGTCATTACATCTTTTAAACCGTCGAGAGTTTCTTTAAATGAATGATTTATCACAACCGATTGGGCCATTTGCGAGTTGCTGTTTGTCTCGGTTTCGAAGAGTCTTGGTGCTCAACTATTGTAAGGGAAATGAGTTTGATTTGCAGAAGAATACGCAACTCATTCCCATCTGAATGGTTGTGCACCAGGACTCGCTTTGAAACTGAGGCATGCAGCAACTCGGAAATGGGCTATTATTACATTATCTGTCACAGTTCATTCTCCGCCGTCTCTTCAGGGGGGTGGGGGTCGTTATTTTGCTACGACCACCAGCAGAATTTCAAGAGATTTTCAGAGTACGGCAAAGCGTGCGGCACGTGAAGCACGTACATTATTTTTCCTAATTATTTAACCAATCGTATCGTAGTTTCAAAGTGTTGCCGTTGCGGTTTTTATTGCTTTAACTCTCTTCTCTTCTTGACAGTAAGCCTTTATCAAGGTTGAAAGTTGGGCATTCCAACAATATTATGCACAAGCAACGCAGGATTGACCAGTGACTTCTCCAGGGGGACATCAATGTCAAAGCCACGACGTAACGGACCTCGCCCTGATGTCCTGCGCGCATTGCGTGCTGGTATGGGAAGTTCTGAATGGTGAGCTGGGAGCGGTTCCGTAAAGAAGTATGGATGAAGTAAGGCCTAAAGAAATATATAAAAAAAGGGAACAAAAAAAGCTACTACTGATGCGATGCTATACCTGCCAAAGCTACTGATGTCATAAACTTTCAACACCAGGCAGGCCAAAGAACTGGTATTTTGATGTAACACCAAGAACCCTGTCTAGTTTAGGAGACCATGCACCCCTTAAAGCCTTTATAAATGGCAACCTTTGCTTGCCTTATATATTTAAGCTTCCTACTGAAGTTCCTACTTTACATAGGTCTCCATAGCGTCTAGGGTCTCACAGGGTTTTTGGGGAACAAGGCAACATGGAAAATTTAACCTTGGGAACACAGGAACAATGACGAAATATCTTAGGGAACAAGGGAACATAAGCTATTTTAAGACTCAAAAAGCCGAGAACAAGTTTGGAAGTAGTTTCGGGAACAAGAGAACACACGCAAATTTTTAAAGAGAAGAAGGACCCCTCCTGGGAGGCCCTGTGAAACCGGGCGGTAAGGTCAACCCCCTGAGACCTTTACATGATCTGGAATGGGGCTAAACAAGGGAATATGCGGTGAAGAGAGTGGAAACTTGTGGCTCTTCGTAATGATTTCAAATTTATATTAAGATTGCGCCAATGTTTATCTGCTGTTTTCATGTCCGTGTGGTCGCCTTCCACATCACCAACTAACCCATAAGGTAACCACGCAGTATGACACAGAGATAAATAATCAATTTTAAATAATTTTCATGGGACTAAGTATGGGGGAATCTCTCTCTTACCTCATATTCTCCTAAGCTAAACAACGACAACCACCACCACCACCCATACTATCACTAGCACAAGCTCTACCACCACTACCACTGCTACTTCTACCACCACCACGACTACTACCACCACCACCACCACTACTACCACCACCACTACCACCACCACCACTACTACTACTACTACTACTACTACTACTACTACTACTACTACTACTACTACTAATACTACTACTACTACTACTACTACTACTACTACTACTACTACTACTACTACTACTACTACTACCACTACCTCTAATACCTCTACTACTACTACTACTACTACTACTACTACTACTACTACCACCACCACTACCTCTAACCACCACCACCACCACCAATAATAGCAATGATGATGATGATGATGATGGGGATATTAATAACAACATGAACAATAACAAGGACCACAACAACAACAACAACACTTTCTTATAATAAAATATATGAATTAATATTTCTACTCTCTTTCCCTTACGCTAACTGGTTCACGGTCTTTCATGTACATTCAGGTACATTACCTCTGATGCAGAAATTCTCTCCTTTGAAGAATACACCAAAAATCTTTTGAGAAGGTCAACCGCCTTGAAGAAAAATTCGGAAAAGGTATACTGAGCTGCTGTTCAAATGTAGCAGTCGTTATCCTCACACCTTGCTTTGCGAAATAACAAGCTCATTTGACTGTCTTTGTGAAATGTGATTGGCCAAAGAAATTGCTTTCTTGAAGACATCTAACTTGAAAAGGTTATGAACCAATCCAAATAGCCCACTTTGGATATATTAAAATTCAGTCCTAAACAAAAGGCATCATCGATCTCGAGGAGCAATGAAGGCACGGGGCATGAACAGTAACACCAAGTGAAGTTTCCCCATAGGCCTAAATCATACGTCGGCCAGTTGAGTCCCGAAGGACTGAAAACTTCAGAAACCCGTCCCGAAACATTTCAACTCGAGGCTCTGGATACGAAATCTATTGTGTATGGCCAATATGGCCGCCACGCGAATAAGGCCCATGAGACCAAGAGTTCAGGCGTGACGCAAGCTCGCGTTTCAAGGAGAAAATAGGAAAATAGTCCGCATGGCTAAAAGGTAGGAACGAGAAATAACCATATTGGGGGTTACTTTTGCTTCATTAATGATACACTACAATGTCATGCGTTAGCCAATAGAGCACCCACAGTTAAAAAAATGGTAGTAGGACTATAACCACACCAGCCCCGCCCCCTCGGTCCCGGGTGGAAAACATTCACCTGAAAGACGAAAAACGAGGACCCCCCAGAAAAAGGAACCTTATTTAAGCGTCTAATCGTTCTAGCGCTGGAGCACAAATTGGGGACACTGTAAACTGAAATTAACGAAAAGAATGCAATGAACACTCTATTGTTTGCATAAGCGCGCCAATGATTATCAACAAAATTTTATTGGTTGTTCATTGATGCTATTGACTGTTTAGCCGTGATTTAAAATTTTATTGAATATATTGTTTACTAAAAAGAATGCCCAATCACGCAAAAGAATATTCCTTTGATATTATTAGATGTACAATGCGCACAAATGAAAGTTGTTTTGACGAACTTGAATTTCACAAGACGTTAATGAAAGTCTTGAAACTTAATTGAATGTTTACAATGCAGATATCCTTGTGGAGGGTGCATTTCGCGCAAATGAACGTATTTTCGCATTAGTCTGACTTTTAGTGGAAATGATTGCGTATTTTCTCTAAATGAAGAGCAAAAGGTGTAAATGCTGTTATTCATTGCTCCTCGACAACCAAGAGAAGGACATTCGAGTAAATTTTCTCAGAGTGCAAACCATTTAAGTTTCTGAATGATTTTTATGGCAAGATTAGAACAACAGAGACATCAGATGTAAGATACATTCACGTTGTAATCCTTTTACATCCGTTTCCAAAGACAACCATCAGTAGTTTGACTGAACTCTGGTATGGCGTGTTAACAAGAAAAGAGCAAGTTTTTTTCAATTTGTATTTGAGTATTAAGGTCTGTTAGCTTTCCAAAGTGTTGCATTGCAAACGGAAGTGAATAAATATGAGCAACGTTAACCATATGAAATTTAAAAATAAAAATGACAGAGTGCGGGAAATTCAAAATCCAGTGATTTACAGTTTGTGCAGTGGTATTCATGTTCAATTTTTTGGACTTAAAGAATTGCATTGTAGACTTTTTCAACAAAATTCATTATCAGTTTGCAACAACAGCGAAGGAGTAACTGCTAAATACTCCGCCACTCCGAAACGGATCTTGAAAAGTGATGGCTACGCGGCTACGCAGTAGTCATTACCATCCCTCCCCCTAGAATATTTTGGTCAGGAAAGAAGTTGCTACGCGGCTACGCAGTGGTCATTTACCACCCCTCCCCCTTAGAATATGTTAGTAAGGAAAGAACTGGCTACGCGGCTACGCAGTGGTCATTCATCACGCTCTTCGCCAAAGTCAGGACCCCATTTTGTCTCAATCAAGGAATGGCGACCGAGGCCCGTCCGTCCCGCGTCATCGACATTAGGGAGCTCACGCAACAGGACGACTGGAAAACTCAGGACGGCAAAATGATTGGGAAGATTGGGAATGCACAGTCTCGCGCGACATTTTTTCGTCATTCTGCTGTCCTGTTGCGTAAGCTAATACCACTAGTGGATGGCTCGTTCTTAAGTATGGGCTCCGACCTCCCACACCTCCGTATTTGAGAGAAGGTTTGGCTTGTTGGAACCGATTCGTTCCTCCTGCCTCCCCGTCGTCGTGCTCAGACCTGTCTGATCATGAGACCGCCGCTCATTTGGACGATCTCTTGCTTTGCGCCTCTCCGACCCCGTCGTTGTCCCTCGCTTCCGACGTGGTCCCACCACCTCCTGAACCCGTCCGACGCTCCGGACGCTTGGCGCCACGACGGACACTTCCGGTGGATAAGACGGTCGCCGATTCAGCGGCGACCGTCTTACGACGGACACGGACAAATCGGGCTTGGACCGTAACCTGTCAGGAAGAGGACTGGGAAGCTAGGATCCAAAACATTTTAAACGAGGTCTTAGAACGTTCCTGCTCGGAAGTGGCGTTGGCTCGTGCAGCCAGGCAATACCAACGTGAAGATCTGGTGGAATCTTGCGATAAGGCGGCAGAGTTTTTCGCGGACACAACGTCCCCGGATTTTCTGACGGAACTGAGATATCTGGAGGAGGATTAAAAGTTGGGGGGTGCGCGGGCGGGAACCACAAACAGCTTTTTGTACATAGAATATGAAACTGTTTGAATTCAAGGCTCTTTTCTGGGGCGAAGAGGGGTCTGGGGCTTCAAACGACTAAAAACGCCCTAAACGTTTCCAACGCCTAAAGAAACGCTCTAAAGGACTAAAACAGGTTCCCCTTAGAAAATGCCTAGAAACGCCTTCGAACGCCTAAAGAAACGCTCTAAGGGCCTAAAACAGGTTACCCTAAGAAACGCACAGAAACACCTGAAACACGTGCGAACGCCTAAAGAAACGCTCTAAACGCCTGAGAAACATTACGCTTTAAACGCTTTCGGACGCCTAAAGAAACGTTTTAAAGACCTAAAACGGGTTCCCCATATAAAACGCCTTAAACGCGTTCGAACGTATAAAGAAACGCTTCGAGACGGCTAAAAACGCCTTAAACGCTTGCGAACGCCTAAACAAACGCTCTAAAGGCCTAAAAACTCCTACAACCGCCTTAAACACGTTGGAACGCCTAAAGATAAGTTCTAAACGCCTAAAACGGGTTTCCCCGCTCTGAACGATAACTATGAGGATGAGGACGGACCATGCCCCTCTTCCAAAATTGTCACGGTCTGTCAATCAAATCTCCTCTCGACCAATCAGGAGCAAGCTGCATAATTATTCAAAGTATTAGAGCTTTCCAAAATCCTAATAACCTACCAATGTACTACCAACCAATCAGAAGCCTCCATTTGAACGCGTCCTTAGCAACGCTCCTCAAATTCCTTTGCGCAAAAAAGGAGCACGAAGCATCCGTCATTTACTACTAGGGACATGTTGCAGCAGCATGTTGAGTGACAATAAACTTGTGTAGTTCACACTGAGAAGACATGTAGAAGGGAAGTGTAGCGGGGACAAAATCACAATATATGCATACACTGTACAAGAAAATGTTGCGGGTACATGTTTCAGGGATATGTTCCAGCGACATGTCCCCTCGTGTGAGATGATACTTCTATAATTGCGCAACACCAATTTTGGCGTGATATTGTCCTCGCGACGTGTCCCATGAAGTTCAACTTGTTCAACCCTAATGCATGTGCATGGCCTCAGTGTGTACTACACACCATTTTGTCAGGGGAACCCACCCAGAATATAGTTCAAAACCACTTAAACCTAGCATTGTTAAACGTATTTTAGTCTTTAAACGGTAGATATAGGCATATTTTTATCCCCTACAAATTGTTCATTTGTTCGGATTCCCTAGCTGAACGTCTAGTGATCCGAAAATTATAGGGATCAAAACTTACCTTTTCGAAAATTTCAGCCAGAAAAAAGGCTCCCGAAAATTCTAGATGACCTTTTCAGCCCAAAAAATCCATTAAAAATGGGCGATTATACCATGTTTTAGATGTTGGAAGATCCCAGGACAGGCAGGCAAGCAAGGAATTTTACAACAAATGTTCCGAAAATGCTAGATCTCAAATCGTCTTACGAACAGATATTTTCCGAAAATTGACGTTGGGTGCCGCTGTTTTTGTCACTGCAACATGTCGCTGACACATGACCCCTCTTGTCTGTCCACCTCTACACTGTGAAATGTTTTGCAATGTTTTGGCGACATTATGGCGGGACAAGCTGCACGAAGCATTTCACATGCATTGTAACATACCCTGCAATGGCCAAAATCGTTGCGAGACAAGTTGCAAGAGCCGTTGCTGAAAGAAGAATTAACTTCTACTTTTCGTGCAACTTGTCCCAACAGTAAATAATTTGTATTGTTCTCATGTAAAGACCCCCGAAGAAAAAGCGTATTTCATTATGGGATGAGATGAGACAAGTGATAGCGAATTTGAGGTACTGTCCACCGTTTGTTTTATTAACCAAGTCAACTTCCAACTAAACTAGCGACTTTTATCAGGAATAGTGACTTTACTTCCCTGCTCAAGTTTAAAACGTCTTAATATAAAACCTTATGAAATCACTTAGTTTCAGTTTTTTTCAATAAGCCCGGTCTTCTGTGCTTGATACTGAATCTGTGGAAACAAAGGTGCGTTCTGTTAATATCTGCATTAATTACGACGTTTATCTTAAAATACTCAGGTGGACGAAAGCTTAACAACGAAGCTCACTGCTAATGTGTTTTGAAACCTTTATCGAAATAATAATGAACAAATAGTCATCTCACGTAGTTTAGTTTCAGGGAAATTTGGCAGAACATATCGTTCGCCAGCGCTCTCTATTCAATTGACGTCCGATAAATCAATTTACTTCTTAAAGCAGATTTTGGAATACTGTACCAAGTCCAACCAATTAATTTAACTCTGAGCTGTTGTAGACATCTGGGCACGCGATTATTCCATTCAATAGTGGGAATTTCCTTTTTGGGGAAAATTTGTTCCGGAAAGAGAATATTTTTTTCAGAGCGAACAATAATATGTTTGACTCTTTCTAAAAGGATGTGGGAACTCCCCAGCTGTATGCCGGTTATTCAGGGAGTTATTTTTTTG
The DNA here is from genome assembly GCF_036669925.1 of Montipora capricornis. NCBI lineage: Eukaryota > Metazoa > Cnidaria > Anthozoa > Scleractinia > Acroporidae > Montipora > Montipora capricornis. Next base: position 39,003,594 of record NC_090889.1, on the reverse strand, counting down.
TTTGGATCGAGAGCACAGCGGATTCACATTCTCACCTATGCAACTGGTGTTCTTTGTTTTATTTCTTGGATCTGCTTCGCACTCAAAGCTTCGTTGTAAACTTGCATCTGAGCGATTCTGCCCTTATAGTACCTTCCATCACCAATCCTTACTCCCATCCTGACGCTGTCTTGTGTTGCCAGATTAATACCAGCTCCGATGTTTAATGTACGTACCACGTGTGCGTTGACCCATAGCTTTGCCAAGCCGGTGCTGACGTCATAAGACGCACCAACCAAGTGCCATGTCTTTCTAGGAAGTGATCCACCAGCCAAGACATTTGTGGGTAAATAATTACGTCGGGTAAAGTGGACAAAAAGTTCGTTATTGCCCATGTTCCAAAGATGAACTCCCCAAGCTCCACTCCTCTCATAGTTGAAAAGAGGTCCTGCTTCACCAGTAGGGTATATCCAGCATAGCATCGTCATTGAACCACCATTGACATCTAAAGGTCCCCCGTCACTGTTGGGGAATTCGATGAAACTATTTGGAGTTCCCGAAAATTCATAAGAGCCAGCATCCTTGCCGTCAGGCCCCTGAGATAATGTAACGCCCGTGGGGTTCCCTGGCATTGATCTGTTGTTTATTTCCTTGGTACCATATGCGCCATTGAGAGGAAAAAAGGCAATTGGATCTGGAACTTAAGAAAGAAGGAAAATATTTGGTGCTCTTTTCATTTCCAAAACTGAATGGAGTGAATGTACCAGAGTGACTTTAATTAACAATTATTCGCCGAAGGCGAAATGATTATCGGTGAATATTCACCGAGACGAAGTCAAGGTGAATATTCACCGATAATCACTGAGCCTGAGGCGAATAATTGTTTTAGTATAAATACACAGGTGATTATTTCAAAAAAGAGAAAAAAAAGTATTTCAACGCGAAATCATCTTCACTTACAGTAAGAAAACGAATACTGGTAGCCATTTTGTCCGTCGAGGTGATTATCGGCTGATAATCCCAGATAGCGAGCCAATGAGAGCGCGCGATTTTGAATAATCACCTGTGTATTTATACTAACTCTTATTATTGAATTAAAATAACTCTTATCTTTGATGGGGTGGAGTTGAAGCATGCCCCGGACCCCTCTATAAATTATTTCGTTGTTTTTGAAACCGGTCGTTATTTTATTCTAGATCAGCCCCTGGTCTTGCCTTTTTGTAAATAGTGTGCATCACTTCTATCAGTAATTGCTGGAGTGTTCACAAGTACGAGATTGTTTCTTTGTACTTTTTTTAGTGATTGCTTTTTGTATATTTCTACATATTCATGAATTTTCCACTCTATCATTGTGCATGTTTGACTGATTCGAAAGCTGGTTAATATTGTTTGTTGTTTTGCTAAATGTTAGGTTCTCGTTCAGTACCGTGAGCAGTGGAAAGGTTTCGTGTTACACGACAAATTTCCATCAGCTGTTAAATGGGAATTTGAAATCGCCAGTGAGGAACAGTGGTGTTCGAACAAGGAGAATCTAATGAAAAAAAAGTTACTCCAGGGCGGGAATGTGAGGGAGGTTCCCAGGGGTGGAGGAACTTGACAGTCTGTAGGTGCCCAGTGGTGGGAAATTTGACGCTAGCTTTCACGAAAATGTCAAATTCCCCTGGCGCTTGCGCACATGAATAAGTTAAAACGGAGTCATTTTGGACCTAATATTTGTACTCCACTTTTGGAGTTCCAGTACTTCTCATGTGGAGTTAATATAACTACTTATGTAGAGTTAAGGTGACTCTGACAAGAATTATTTCAACCCTTAAATTGGAGTTACATTAAAGACTTAAAATAAATTTTAACTCCGTTTTCCGAGTTAAATTATCTCTCTGAAAATTACTGTGTATCAGCACACCATTAGTTTGCTTACTTCGTCCGACTGGTAACTTTCATATCCAGGAGAAACGGCAGTGGCACTTTGATTAATCTATACGAAACTGGCGAATTTATGTAATGCACTAAATTAATCCTCTCAGTTGTGTCTGTTTTTCTTTCGTTTTTAGGCTTTGCCCTATTCAAATGTTCAGATGTAAACTCAATTTGACGGAATAAGTTGGTGGTAACAGTAATTATGGGGAAACAACCGAACTAGCCCTGAATTAAAATAAGCGACACTAGAATAGATTGAACCGATTCAACCATTCAGCTCTATTAAGTTTGATAATCGATGAGGGATGGTCAAAAATGCAATCTACCCTTGCTGTCTTTCTTTTCAATTTTCTCAATCAATTCTTTCTTCATGGTTTGGAACTCTTGTTTTATCATCGATCTCAGTTCAGTCAGGCCGGCTCCTTCTGAGTTACACAACTGCTGCACCAAAACTTTTGCATCACCGTTCGGTTTAATCTTTGGCTGGGTAATGGCGGTGCCTCCATTCGCCTGCGATACATTTGCAGCCAAAGCGCACAGACAAACACTTATGAGTGTAAACAAAGCTGTCTTCATTGTGGCGTGAAGAGAACTGATTTTGGCTTACAACGAAACTCTCGGAAATCGGATCAACGCTTTGTTTGCTGAAGATACAACGCTTCACTAGATTCAAATGATGCAATCTCTTAGTAGTCATTCAGGTTTAGTTAGCTACCGTGATCAACTCTTTCCTGTATAAACAAGAATCGAACTTAACTTTAACTTTCATTATTCTTTGCCGACAGAAACAAATTACTTATTCAAATATTGCGAGAACTATAAGAGACAACGTTTTACTTAAAATGTTGACAGACAGTGGTTTGAAAGCTGACTGAGGAAGACATTTTTTTAGTGCAAACAATTTTATCAAGATTACTTTATAAACTCTAGCAATAATAATAATAATGTTTTAGAGCGCGTTATATTAAAAAAAATAATTCAATACTGACGCTTACATAAATTAAAACAACAAAATCATCCTATGATGGTCATGAAACGCAATTAGGCATTAAGTCGATTGTCTCGACGTACAAAACTTTCCAAAGAAGAATGTTTGAAGGAAGGTAATATTAACAAGAAACTATTTCATAAAAAGAAATAGTGCTTCGTTTCCGGAATGGTAAGGGTAGGAGGAAATGTAAAATACAGAAGTGTGGGTCACTCGGTCTGTCATATTTATTATTTCGCTTCGTCTATTGAAACTCTCGACAAATAAAAATAGAAATGTAGACGCAAACTCTCTGAACGGTGAGAATGGTCATCTTTATATCCAAAATGACCTTCTAGTCTGCGGCGATATACACCCACAGCCTGGACCTTCGAGGAACCGCCATGACAGTTCGCATAATTCCAACGCGAATACAGCCTCCCGGCACAGCAGTCCGTCAAGTCACGTCGCTATCGTGTCTTCAGTGGGACTTGCAGAGGGATTTAACCTTTCTTCCTTACACTGTTATTACCAGAATATTAATGTTCGCAGTATCAAGTCTGGTCTGAAATTATGAGCTTTTCAGGACACGGTATATGCAAATGACTTCGATTTGGTCTTTGTTACCGAATCTTGGTTGAATAATAAAATCTCGGATTCGGAAATTTTACAGTGGGATTATGACTTATATCGCTGCGATCGTGATGATCTGCGCTACCCCGACTCGGATGAAGGTGGGGGAGTCTTAATCGCTTCGATGCAAGCAAGTTCTGCTCTGCGATTTCTCAGTAATTGAACATACCGTAATCGAAATAAAGATCAATAACTGCGGGAAGGTTCTACTTGCTGTTTTCTACAGACCTCCCAGCTCTGCAATTTCATGGCTTCAAACTTTTATTGCACTTTTGAACAACTCTACTTATGACAGGATGATCTTTCTTTGGGACTTCAACCTTCCCGAGGTGACATGGATTGAAGGAACTGGCTTTTGCGATTTTGATAAGTCGACTCTGTTTACGTTCCGTAACGAGGTGGTATCCAAGAACATGTTCCAAATGATTGATTCTCCAACACGCAAAAACAAAATCCTAGACCTGCTGATTATGAGCAGTGTTGAAGGCGTGTCTAACATCAATGTGATTGGCTGCGAGGGCGTAGCTTTGAAATCCGATCACAAAGCTATAACATTTGATTTGCATATCTCGTTCCGATCCCAAAATAAATAAGCTTTCGCGCTTCCCTGGCCAGTAATCCTTTGTCAAACCCAAATTTCGTTAGATGACTCGATTGAAGAGAACTGGTCGTCATGGAAATCGACATTTCTCGCTCAAGTCGAACTATTTGTTCCTAAGCGCCGACCTAGGAAATTTGACATGCCTCCTTGGTTTGACGGCGAAGTGCTTCTTGCAGTCCACAAGAAAAAAGCTGCGAGAAAGAAAGCGCTCCGGAAAGACAGTTCAGCTTTTTTGGAGAAGTTCCGACGCCTTCGCAAAGAACTTAAATATCTAGTAAGATTCAAGCGCTCGTCGTATCTGAAGGAGATCTCAGACTGGTGCTTCTCCCAGCTGAATCGATTTTGGAGTCATTTGAACCGTTTATCTAAGCGCTCCTGTGTTCCGGATACAGTCGCGCTGGACGGATCTGCATTTTCTGACGCTGACGATAAAGCGACGCTCTTCAACAACTACTTCGGGTCAGTTTTTAATGATGATCTCTCGCTTCCCAACTCTCTGCCGTAGGCGCCATTTACCGACAAACTATTGAAACTGGTTGAGCTATCAGAGGTGGATGTTTTGTCAGCTCTAAACCTCCTTAACCCCACAAAGACCCCTGGACCGGACAATTTACATCCAAAAATTCTGAGAGTGTGCTCCAGAGCTTGCGCCATCGCTCTGCAATTTGTTTAACAAGTCACTCCGGCGCGGCAGATTACCGCGTGAATGAAAGTGTGCTAATATATGCCCGCTGCACAAGAAAGGGCCAAGAACCGACGTCACCAACTACAGGCAGATCTCACTTCTCTCTATCGTCAGTAAGCTCTGCGAACGCTATGTGCTCTCTAAACTTATTCCCGAACTGGCTGATTTACTATCAGCTCTCTGACCTAGCTTCCCACGAGTTCTATTAGGTCAATGGGTATGAGAGCATCCGACCAATGTTACAGAAGTCCTAGGTTCGACTCCTTCCCAGGCCTTTGGTTTTTCAGTTGTCGGTTCGCCCGTCGCCAAGCAACTCGTTTCCCATTCTTCCCACGGGTTCATTGCACCTTGAACCCCAATAGTTGCAAATGTATTATTCGCCCTTGTCACACGGCGGCTATATTGTCCCGGGAGACCAAAAAAGCTTTGTTTTACCACGCTAAGACTCACCCACATGGTTTCCACTGCGAGGCTTGGCGTGGTAAAACGAAGCTCTTTTGGTCTCCCGGGACAATATGGTCGCCGTGTTACAAGGGCGAATAGGCTGCTGAGAAAAAGGCGAATGGTTAATGTAATTATAATTGGTATAAACACCAGCTAACTCAATTTGTACCGGAAAATGTCTTATTCTCATGTACTATTCTCTTACTTACAGATTTCTGATGTGAACTTCGAGGAAACGTCTTTCAAGGATGCTTTTTTAAAAGTAAAGGATCCAGATTGTAATATCCTATAATCGTTCTTTTTGCACATCTTTGTATTTTCTTAACATATTTCCTTTTCCCGATCGTCCAAAAATTGTTTTCTTTCCAGTTACAGTTGAACTAATTGGTAATATTTCCACATTCGTGTATAAAAAGAGAAACGAATTTTAAATGCCAATAAAACGAAGTCTTTTATGTTATAAATGAGTTTTTGG
>NC_090889.1:38992893-38995393 GCF_036669925.1 Montipora capricornis | reverse complement strand
ATTATTAGTTTGCAACAACAGCGAAGGAGTAACTGCTGAATACTCCGCCACCCCAAAACGGATCTTGAAAAGTGATCGCTACGCGGCTACGCAGTGGTCATTTACCACCCGTCCTCCTTAGAATATGTTAGTAAGGAAAGAACTGGCTTCGCGGCTACGCAGTGGTCATTCATCACGCTCTTCGCCAAAGTCAGGACCCCATTTTGTCTCAATCAAGGAATGGCGACCGAGGCCCGTCCGTCCCGCGTCATCGACATTCGGGAGCTCACGCAACAGGACGACTGGAAAACTCAGGACGGCAAAATGTCGCGGAAGATTGGGAATGCACAGTCTCGCGCGACATTTTTTCGTCATTCTGCTGTCCTGTTGCGTAAGCTCCCTAATACCACTAGTGGATGGCTCCTTCGTAAGTATGGGCTCCGACCTCTCACACCTCCGTATTTGAGAGAAGGTTTGGCTTGTTGGAACCGATTCGTTCCTCCTGCCTCCCCGTCGTCGTGCTCAGACCTGTCTGATCATGAGACCGCCGCTCATTTGGACGATCTCTTGCTTTGCGCCTCTCCGACCCCGTCGTTGTCCCTCGCTTCCGACGCGACCCGTCCGACGCTCCGGACGCTTGGCGCCACGACGGACACTTCCGGTGGATAAGACGGTCGCCGATTCAGCGGAGAGCGTCTTACGACGGACACGGATAAATCGGGCTTGGACCGTAACCTGTCTGGAAGAGGACTGGGAAGCTAGGATCCAAAACATTTTAAACGAGGTCTTAGAACGTTCCTGCTCGGAAGTGGCGTTGGCTCGTGCGGCCAGTCAATACCAACGTGAAGATCTGGTGGAATCTTGCGATAAGGTGGCAGAGTTTTTCGCGGAAATAACGTCCCCGGATTTTCTGACGGAACTGAGCAATCTGGACGAGGATTAAAAGTTGCGGGGTGCGCGTGCGGGAACCATAACTCTAAGGCACTTGCTGTAAATAGCTTTTTGTACATAGAATATTAAACTGTTTCAATTCCAGGCTCTTTTCTGGTTTTTTGGAGCGAAGAGGGGTCTGGGGCTTCAAACGACTAAAAACACCTTAAACATTTTCAACGCCTAAAGAAACGCTCTAAAGGACTAAAACGGGTTCCCCTTAGAAAATGCCTAGAAACGCCTTCGAACGCGTAAAGAAACATTCTAAGGGCCTAAAACAGGTTACCCTAAGAAACGCACAGAAACGCCTGAAACACGTGCGAACGCCTAAACAAACGCTCTAAACGCCTGAGAAACATTTAAAACGCTTTAAACGCTTTCGGACGCCTAAAGAAACGTTCTAAGGACCTAAAACGGGTTCCCCGCATAAAACGCCTTAAATTCGTTCGAACGTATAAAGAAACGCGTCGAAACGCCTAAAAACGCCTTAAACGCTTTCGAACGCCTAAACAAACGCTCTAAAGGCCTAAAAACTCCTACAACCGCCTTAAACACGTTGGAACGCCTAAAGATAAGTTCTAAACGCCTAAAACGGGTTTCCCCGCTCTGAACGATAACGATGAGGATGAGAACGGACCATGCCCCTCTTCCAAAATTGTCACGGTCTGTCAATCAAATCTCCTCTCGACCAATCAGGAGCAAGCTGCATAATTATTCAAAGTATTAGAGCTTTCCAAAATCCTAATAACCTACCAATGTACTACCAACCAATCAGAAGCCTCCATTTGAACGCGTCCTTAGCAACGCTCCTCAAATTCCTTTGCGCAAAAAAGGAGCACGAATCCTCCCTCATTTACTACTAGGGACATGTTGCAGCAACATGTTGAGTGACAATAAACTTGTGTAGTTCACACTGAGAAGACATGTAGAAGGGAAGTGCAGCGAGGCCTTGTAGCAAGAACAAAATCACAATATATGCATACACAAGAAAATGTTGCGGGTACATGCTTCGGGGATATGTTCCAGCGACATGTCCCCTCGTGTGAGATGATACTTTTATAATTGCGCAACACCAATTTTGGCGTGATATTGTCCCCGCGACATGTCCCATGAAGTTCAACTTGTTCAACCCTAATGCATGTGGCCTCAGTTGTACTACACACCTTTTTGTCAGGGGCACCCAACGAGAATATAGTTCAAAACCACTTAAACCTAGCATTGTTAAACGTATTTTAGTATTTAAACGGTAGATATGGCCATATTTTTATCCCCTACAAATTGTTCATCTGTTCGGATCCCCTAGCTGAAAGTCTAGTGATCCGAAAATTATAGGGGTCAAAATTTACCTTTTCGAAAATTTCAGTCAGAAAAAAGGCTCCCGAAAATTCTAGGTGACCTTCTTAGGCTAAAAATCCATTAAAAATGGGCGATTATAGCATGTTTTAGATGTTGGAAGATCCCAGGACAGGCAGGCAAGCAAGGAATTTTACAACAAATGTTCCGAAAATGCTAGATCTCAAATCGTCTTACGAACATGTTGTGTAGGGGTATCGAAAATAGAGGAATAGTTCAGTCTTAAGACTCAACATTT
>NC_090889.1:38962893-38982893 GCF_036669925.1 Montipora capricornis | reverse complement strand
AAGACTCTGAAGAGGCCAAAGTCGCGCAGTTTCCAAGAGAAAGAAATCTCCCTGCTGATAGCGGAATGGATTAAATATCCGTGTCTATATGACAAGGGGGTTAAAGAGTATCATGGCAAGAACCAAAGAGAGATTGTGAGAACGCATGTAGCCAAATCACTGAACGTAGAACTTGGATATGACATAAGTTGGTGAAAAGCCCCGGCTTCGGTCCGATGCCAATTTTTCACCCAAGTACATCGTGTTTTCCTTCTTCCTCTCCTTTTGATTCTTAATAATGCTGCAGCAAGTAACAGCAATGACATTGTTGCTGCTGCTGTTGATGAATGAAGCGACCAAAAACCGTTGTGCTCGTCAGCCATTTTGTTTTCGCCGTAGCATTCACTACGCATGCGGAGTAAAACACCGCTTAAAAAAGAACGAGGGCTACTAGACATTTTTCACGTCGGGACTGACGTCGGGCCTTAAGATCGGGTGTCAAAATACACGTAAGATTCGCGTCCCGACACTGTCGGGCCGACGGATCGGGGCGACAAATCGTAGCGTGTAAACCGGCCTTTAATCGCTTCGATGCAAGCAAGTTCTGCTCTGCGATTTCTCAGTAATTGAACATACCGTAATCGAAATAAAGATCAATAACTGCGGGAAGGTTCTACTTGCTGTTTTCTACAGACCTCCCAGCTCTGCAATTTCATGGCTTCAAACTTTTATTGCACTTTTGAACAACTCTACTTATGACAGGATGATCTTTCTTTGGGACTTCAACCTTCCCGAGGTGACATGGATTGAAGGAACTGGCTTTTGCGATTTTGATAAGTCGACTCTGTTTACGTTCCGTAACGAGGTGGTATCCAAGAACATGTTCCAAATGATTGATTCTCCAACACGCAAAAACAAAATCCTAGACCTGCTGATTATGAGCAGTGTTGAAGGCGTGTCTAACATCAATGTGATTGGCTGCGAGGGCGTAGCTTTGAAATCCGATCACAAAGCTATAACATTTGATTTGCATATCTCGTTCCGATCCCAAAATAAACATACTGGACAAGACTCTTTCAACCTTCAAAAAGCTGACTTCGAAGGCTTTCGCGCTTCCCTGGCCAGTAATCCTTTGTCAAACCCAAATTTCGTTAGATGACTCGATTGAAGAGAACTGGTCGTCATGGAAATCGACATTTCTCGCTCAAGTCGAACTATTTGTTCCTAAGCGCCGACCTAGGAAATTTGACATGCCTCCTTGGTTTGACGGCGAAGTGCTTCTTGCAGTCCACAAGAAAAAAGCTGCAAGAAAGAAAGCGCTCCGGAAAGACAGTTCAGCTTTTTGGGAGAAGTTCCGACGCCTTCGCAAAGAACTTAAATATCTAGTAAGATTCAAGCGCTCGTCGTATCTGAAGGAGATCTCAGACTGGTGCTTCTCCCAGCCGAATCGCTTTTGGAGTCATTTGAACCGTTTATCTAAGCGCTCCTGTGTTCCGGATACAGTCGCGCTGGACGGATCTGCATTTTCTGACGCTGACGATAAAGCGACGCTCTTCAACAACTACTTCGGGTCAGTTTTTAATGATGATCTCTGGCTTCTCAACTCTCTGCCGTAGGCGCCATTTACCGACAAACTATTGAAGCTGGTTGAGCTATCAGAGGTGGATGTTTTGTCAGCTCTAAACCTCCTTAACCCCACAAAGACCCCTGGACCGGACAATTTACATCCAAAAATTCTGAGAGTGTGCTCCAGAGCTTGCGCCATCGCTCTGCAATTTGTTTAACCAGTCACTCCGGCGCCGATGATTATCGCGTGAATGGAAGTGTGCTAATATATGCCCGCTGCACAAGAACGGGCCAAGAACCGACGTCACCAACTACAGGCAGATCTCACTTCTCTCCATCGTCAGTAAGCTCTGCGAACGCTATGTGCTCTCTAAACTTATTCCCGAACTGGCTGATTTACTATCAGCTCTCTGACCTAGCTTCCCACGAGTTCTATTAGGTCAATGGGTATGAGAGCATCCGACCAATGTTACGGAAGTCCTAGGTTCGACTCCTTCCCAGGCCTTTGGTTTTTCAGTTGTCGGTTCGCCCGTCGCCAAGCAACTCGTTTCCCATTCTTCCCACGGGTTCATTGCACCTTGAACCCCAATAGTTGCAAATGTATTATTCGCCCTTGTCACACGGCGGCTATATTGTCCCGGGAGACCAAAAAAGCTTTGTTTTACCACGCTAAGACTCACCCACATGGTTTCCACTGCGAGGCTTGGCGTGGTAAAACAAAGCTCTTTTGGTTCCACGGGACAATATGGCCGCCGTGTTACAAGGGCGAATAGGCTGCTGAGAAAAAGGCGAATGGTTATTGTAAATATAATTGGTATAAACAACAGCTAACTCAATTTGTACAGGAAAATGTCTTATTCTCATGTACTATTCTCTTACTTACAGATTTCTGATGTGAACTTCGAGGAAACGTCTTTCAAGGCTGCTTTTTTAAAAGTAAAGGATCCAGATTGTAATATCCTATGATCGTTCTTTTTGCACATCTTTGTATTTTCTTAACATATTTCCTTTTCCCGATCGTCCAAAAATTGTTTTCTTTCCAGTTACAGTTGAACTAATTGTTAATATTTCCACATTCGTGTATAAAAAGAGAAACGAAGTTTAAATGCCAATAAAACAAAGTCTTTTATGTTATAAATGAGTTTTTGGTCGTAGGACTCATAAGAAATGATTAGTAAACCATTTGCACCCGTTTCGACGAATACTTGTTGACATCACTTTTTACACTTTGTCTCATTAACATACCAGTTTGCTAAAAGAAAACAAATGTTATTTACAAATTGAACTTGTTAAAGTTAGTTAAATCACTAATTTTAAGCCTTTTAGCTTTGATAACGAGCGCCCATACATTCTTTTCAAAGCGTCATTACACATAGATTGTCTGGTAAATTGCACTCAAATTAACTTTCAGAGATAGCACACTATGCAATACACTTTAAATAGTCAGTACTGTTTTTTGGGGTGACAGAAGATTAGAAAACGACGGGTCTATGCTAATGAGAAAAAAAAAGGATTTCCCTGTGGAGCGGTTTTCAATTGAGTAGCGTAAAACAAATACTAAAGTAATTTCTTCGACCAACAACAGCAAGTGGAAACAAGGTTATGAACCAATCCAAATAGCCCACTTTGGATATATTAAAATTCAGTCCTAAACAAAAGGCATCATCTCGAGGCGCAATGAAGGCACGGGTCATGAACAGTAACACCAAGTGAAGTTTCCCCTTAGGCCTTAATCATACGTCGGCCATTTTGAGTCCCGAGGGATTGAAAACTTTTGTTTTTGCTCAGAGAAACCCGACCCGAAACATTTCAACTCGAGGCTCTGGATACGAAATCTATTGTCTATGGCCAATATGGCCGCCACGCGAATAAGGCCCATGAGACCAAGAGTTCAGGCGTGACGCAAGCTCGCGTTTCAAGGAGAAAATATGAAAATAGTCCGCATAGCTAAAAAGGTAGGAACGAGAAATAACCATATTGGGGGTTACTTTTGCTTCATTAATGATACACTACAATGTCATGCGTTAGCCAATAGAGCACCCAAAATCAAAAAAATGGTAACCACACCAGCCCCGCCCTCTCGGTCCCGGGCGGAAAACATTCACCTGAAAGACGAAAAATGAGGAACCACCAGAAAAAGTAACGTTATTCAAACGTCTAGTCTTTCTATCGCGTGAGCACTAAATGGAGACACTGTAAACTGAAATCGACGAAAAGAATGCAATGAACACTCTATTGTTTGCATAAGCGCGCCAAATTTTATTGGTTGTTCATTGATTCTATTGACTGTTTAGCCATGGTTTGAAAATTTTATTGAATATATTGTTTACTAAAAAGAATGCCCAATCACGCAAAAGAATATTCTTTTGATGTTATTAGATGTACAATGCGCACAAATAAAAGTTGTTTTGACGAATGTGAATTTCGCAAGACGTTAATGAAAGTCTTGAAACTTAATTGAATGTTTACAATGCAGATATCCTTGTGGAGGGTGCATTTCGCGCGATTGAATGCCGACTGGCGCAAATGAACGTATTTTCGCATTAGTCTGACTTTTAGTGGAAATGATTGCATATTTTCTCTAAATGAAGAGCAAAAGGTGTAAATGCTGTTATTCATTGCTCCTCGACAACCAAGAGAAGGACATTCGAGTAAATTTTCTCAGAGTGCAAACCATTTAAATTTCTGAATGATTTTTATGGCAAGATTAGAACAACAGAAACATCAGATGTAAGATACACTCACGTTGTAATACTTTTACATCCGTTTCCAAAGACAACCATCAGTAGTTTGACTGAACTCTGGTATGGCGTGTTATCAAGAAAAGAGCAAGTTTTTTTCAATTTGTATTTGAATATTAAGGTCTGTTAGCTTTCCAAAGTGTTGCATTGCAAACGGAAGTGAATAAATATGAGCAACGTTAACCATATGAAATTTAAAAATAAAAATGACAGAGTGCGGGAAATTCAAAATCCAGTGATTTACAGTTTGTGCAGTGGTATTCATGTTCAATTTTTTGGACTTAAAGAATTGCATTGTAGACTTTTTCAACAAAATTCATTATCAGTTTGCAACAACAGCGAAGGAGTAACTGCTAAATACTCCGCCACTCCGAAACGGATCTTGAAAAGTGATGGCTACGCGGCTACGCAGTAGTCATTACCATCCCTCCCCCTAGAATATTTTGGTCAGGAAAGAAGTTGCTACGCGGCTACGCAGTGGTCATTTACCACCCCTCCCCCTTAGAATATGTTAGTAAGGAAAGAACTGGCTACGCGGCTACGCAGTAGTCATTACCATCCCTCCCCCTAGAATATTTTGGTCAGGAAAGAAGTTGCTACGCGGCTACGCAGTGGTCATTTACCACCCCTCCCCCTTAGAATATGTTAGTAAGGAAAGAACTGGCTACGCGGCTACGCAGTGGTCATTCATCACGCTCTTCGCCAAAGTCAGGACCCCATTTTGTCTCAATCAAGGAATGGCGACCGAGGCCCGTCCGTCCCGCGTCATCGACATTAGGGAGCTCACGCAACAGGACGACTGGAAAACTCAGGACGGCAAAATGTCGCGTAAGATTGGGAATAAAACAGTCTCGCGCGACATTTTTTCGTCATTCTGCTGTCCTGTTGCGTAAGCTAATACCACTAGTGGATGGCTCGTTCTTAAGTATGGGCTCCGACCTCCCACACCTCCGTATTTGAGAGAAGGTTTGTCTTGTTGGAACCGATTCGTTCCTCCCGCCTCCCTGTGGTCGTGCTCAGACCTGTCTGATCATGAGACCGCCCCTCATTTGGACGATCTCTTGCTTTGTGCCTCTCCGACCCCGTCGTTGTGTCTCGCTTCCGACGTGGTCCCGCCACCTCCTGAACCCGTCCGACGCTCCGGACGCTTGGCGCCACGACGGACACTTCCGGTGGATAAGACGGTCGCCGATTCAGCGGCGAGCGTCTTACGACGGACACGGACAAATCGGGCTTGGACCGTAACCTGTCTGGAAGAGGACTGGGAAGCTAGGATCCAAAACATTTTAAACGAGGTCCTAGAACGTTCCTGTTCGGAAGTGGCGTTAGCTCGTGCGGCCAGTCAATACCAACGTGAAGATCTGGTGGAATCTTGCGATAAGGCGGCAGAGTTTTTCGCGGACACAACGTCGGATTTTCTGACGGAACTGAGCAATCTGGACGAGGATTAAAAGTTGCGGGGTGCGCGGGCGGGAACCATAAATAGCTTTTTGTACATAGAATATTAAACTGTTTCAATTCCAGGCTCTTTTCTGGTTTTTTGGGGCGAAGAGGGGTCTGGGGCTTCAAACGACTAAAAACGCCCTAAACGTTTCCAACGCCTAAAGAAACGCTCTAAAGGACTAAAACGGGTTCCCCTTAGAAAATGCCTAGAAACGCCTTCGAACGCGTAAAGAAACGCTCTAAGGGCCTAAAACAGGTTACCCTAAGAAACGCACAGAAACGCCTGAAACACGTGCGAACGCCTAAACAAACGCTCTAAACGCCTGAGAAACATTTAAAACGCTTTAAACGCTTTCGGACGCCTAAAGAAACGTTCTAAGGACCTAAAACGGGTTCCCCGTATAAAACGCCTTAAATTTGTTCGAACGTATAAAGAAACGCTTCGAAACGCCTAAAAACGCCTTAAACGCTTTCGAACGCCTAAACAAACGCTCTAAAGGCCTAAAATTTCCTACAACCGCCTTAAACACGTTGGAACTCCTAAAGATAAGTTCTAAACGCCTAAAACGGGTTTCCCCGCTCTGAACGATAACGATGAGAATGAGAACAGACCATGCCCCTCTTCCAAAATTGTCACCGTCTGTCAATTAAATCTCCTCTCGACCGACAAGGAGCAAGCTGCATAATTATTCAAAGTATTAGAGCTTTCCAAAATCCTAATAACCTACCAATGTACTACCAACCAATCAGAAGCCTCCATTTGAACGCGTCCTTAGCAACGCTCCTCAAATTCCTTTGCGCAAAAAAGGAGCACGAGTCATTCCTCATTTACTACTATGTTGAGTGACACTAACCTTGTGTAGTTTACACTAAGATGACATGTAGAAGGGAAGTGTAGCGGGCACATGTAGCAAGGACAAAATCACAATATATGCATACACAAGAAAATGTTGTGGGTACATGTTTCAGCGATATGTTCCAGCGACATTTCACCTCGTGTGAGATGATACTTTGGATCACTCACGGTTTTTGGTAAACCAGTCTATAAAGCCTCGATAAAAATCGTCTCGATGAAATAGGCACTCAATCTTGCACGAAGACGTGACTGGTTTAAAAAAACGAGCCTCGTTCTTAAAATTAGACTCGTTTAAAAGACCCGTCGGAAAACGAGACTGGTTTGGAAAGACTCGTTCGGGACCGCTAGAAAGGACCCGTTCGGATAGATTTGTTCGATAAACGAGACTCGTTCGAAAAACGAGACTCGTTCGCAAAACGTGACTTGTTCGCGAAAACCAGACTCGTTTGTGAAGGGAGGCTAGTTAATCAAATAATTAATTTTGGTTTTTATTTCACTGTAAATGGCAATGTAAATATCAAGAATATTATTTTAGTTGCAGTCTTACGAACAATATAAATTTTGGCCAGAAACTCTGGCTTCGAATATTTATAACTTTGAAGCTAAAATTGTTATGTATTTGGGTGATGTCAATGTAGGCATGGGTCAATGAATTATTCTTTTCGTTTGGAGTGGAATGGTTTATTTCACATACACTTATTACTAAGTAACTAACTACCAAATTTATTTGCCCAATATTACTAAAGTTAAGATTAAAAAGACAATTAATATATTCATTCTCGTGTTGAACCATTTGTGTACTTAAAAATCAATTTATTTTCTACTACTACAATCTGTTTCATCCTTTGGAATTTTCTTTTCCCAACAATAACCAACAAATGGGTTGCTCATAAGGTATAATAAAGTGCTTCCACCATTCTACCTAGAAACTACAACACGATGTATAATTGAAGAACAACACGATTTTAATGATCAGAATAAATACAAAAATTGCCAATCGAAGTATTGAATATGAAAATAACACAAACTTCTAAACGGCCGAGGCTATCAGGGATAACGTTCAGGGGCGCTTTCCACTTCAACGGTGGAACAGCCCTTTCCACTAGAAATTTCTTTGAATTAAAATAATAATAATAATAATAATAATAATAATAATAATAAATAATAATAATAATAATAAATGGAAGCACTGGTGCCACTAGCATAATGCCCGATGATGTAATGAATTCCTTGTTGCTAATTGTAGAATCCAGGGTCTTACACCCTTCCCCTGTTTCATTTGGCTCTGACATCATGTTTTGCTGTTCCTTTTTATAAAAAAGTGTCATTGGTTTTTCTGTACAGATGGATAGCGCCCCTGAAAACAACATTATTCACGGCTAAAAACGATACCATCAATACACCTTATTCTCGATGGCTGCCATGTTGGATTTGCGATTCTCATGCAAATTAGCTACACTCTTCTGAGGGGGCAAACAACACAAGGTCGAAAGGTTATAACGAACATCTTAGCCACACAGATGATTTGTTTCACATTCACTGAATGTTTATCACGTAAGTAGTAAAATAGAATGATTACACAAGTTACTTCGATGTCTTTTAGTGAAAAATGAGCAGATAACGAAGTAGAAAGTCAAAAGATATAGATCAAAAGATATAAAATTATTACAAAAGATACTTAATGCTAAATTCTAAATTGTACTTTTAGCAATGTTATTTCAATATTTCGACGAGCTGATTTTCCGCAATTTTCCTTTTTTTCCAATGTTTGCCCCCCAGCATAACACATGGCTAATTTGCATGCCAATTTGAAAACCAACATGGCCGCTATCGTGAATAAGGCCTATTAACAACGCTTTGCTCAACCAATTTCTCTTGACTGTATATATATATAAGTCTATCCAAAAAATACAGGCAGGATTAAAGGAGAAATTTTAAATTACTCACAATACACTACAATCTGCGACAAACTTCAGTGAGCCATTTTTAGGCCGTGCTTAAAAATGAACTTAAAAATCTACCACATTACCTATACCCTCTCCCGCATTCAATGCTGCACAAGCACAGAAAACAGACTCATTTATCAGGGGAGAGTAGGTCAAAGTAAAAACTATTCAGAAATGTTGTGATCTTAATGGCAATGTGTGGCCTATTGTGTCACAGATTGTAGTGGAATTTTTCGTTCAGACAATATTCAGTTAACGTTATCTTACGGAAAATACATTTACGATTCTATATACAAACTACAATACGATCTATCTTTGTTATCCTTTGGAAAATACATCTAATTTACCTCTTGGGAACATCCGCTATATTTCAGAGGTGAGGGTGAAAAAAAAAATCATGTCCCGGAGTTGCGATTGGAGGATTTTCGTCCATTTTGTTTCTGACTTGAAATGTCTATTTATATGATAATCTTTTTGACGGCAGCATTAAAAGAAATCTCAAATTTTGTTCTTAACCCCGGGGTTCGCAAGTTTTGGAAAGGTCCAGTAATGAATGTAATCATAAAAACTACAACTTCCTCGTATTTGATTGCTTTAAGGACGGTGCCTACTAATTCAAAGGTATTTTGGCGCGGTTTACTGAATACGCGGGAAAAGCAGATCTTAACAAGTGATATTGAAATCCAAAAAGAAAATTGGGGTAACCAAGCATTTTTCGACGCTAATTAATCAACAATATTTGTAAAAAGCTTTAAAATACAAAACAATGGCGTTCTTTTTCAAATTGAAGCTTAATTATTTCTGAAAAATACGTGGTTATCCCCAATTTTCTTTTTGGATACCAAGAGCACTTGCTTATTTCTACTTTATCCGAATAGTTTTGAACCACGCAAAAATATACCCGTGTTATGCCGGAAATGAATCTCTTAAAAAGTGTTATTAAAATATGGAAAAAGAAAATTGGGGGTAACCACGCATTTTTCAAAGATAATTCATAAACAATGTTTGTAAAAAGCTTTAAAATGCGAAGCCATGTATGGCGTTCTTTTTCAAATTGAAGCTTTAATGGATTCCAATAGTACTTACTAAGATCTACTTTTTTTGCATAATTTAAAACTGCGCAAATATCCCTGTATTAGTAAGCATCGCCTATATGAAATCCGTATATCTCGAGATGCGCAGAACGTATGCGCAATAACAATAGTAACCACCGTCCTTCATCAATTTACACCTCCTTTGTCAGTCTTTCATTGCAATTTTTCCCTTTCTTTCATAACTTCGCTCTTCTTTTCTCGGAAATTGCAATTTTTATGAATAATTAGTAAGAAGACTGAGTGTAGTCCAATTCTGTCTCCCGCTGCGCGGTCGTCCGATTTTGTTACTACTATTATGATTACAGACCGACTTGGACTCCACTCAGTCCTATTACCATTACAAATCAATTGTCAGTCTTCCTATTTTCTTCCTTCTCTTTCTTTTTCTTCAGTCTTTGCGCTGTTGTTCTGTTGTTTTTTCTTTTCCTTTTTTTCCTTTCTAAAGACGTGTCCGGCCCCTCGTTATTTCCATCATTCTTCTCATCTTCTTCGATCTTATCTTCTTCATCTTCTTTGGCATCCGTTTCGGCATCTGCAATGAAAATAAAAGCTGTGTTACTCTATCCTTTAATCGTACAATTTTTCTCCCAAACACACAAAGACCTCCCTGTCGATTTTTAACAGTATTTAGCTTTAAATAAATGCCGAAGAGGCACAAAAAATAAGGAAACAAATAATCTATAGCACAACCACTTGTTGGGGAGTTATGTAAGTCTTGGCTACATGATGGCGTTATAAAAGGAAAATCGTAGCCTTAAATGGTCCCAAGAACCTTCCGAGTTGAGAATTTTTTCAAATTCAATTAAATGAAAAGTTCTTACCTTCCAGGGTTTGTGACAATGCACCTTCTCTGTAAAAGTAATTTCCTCTGAAGGAAACCTGCGAAAAGGAAATCAAAGGGAAGTATTCTACCCGTAAATGTCAAACAGTTATCCCGGACCCTTTAAACGTAGGATGGCTGTTTGACACGTGTGAGTAGAATACCCCCCTTTCAGTTTACCTAACTAAGTGTTCAAGAATTAAACACATGTACTGTGGTTATGTTGACATTATAAGAACCGAGTTAACTGATTTCACGTCAAAATTATTGCCCAGTTAAATTAAGTTTCTGTGAATATATCTTCTTGCTACTCCTAACTTTCATATAAATTATAGTTTGGTAGAATTCTAAGAATCTGGTCCCAAACGTCCCGGCTCACGCAGAGCCTGGTTTCAAGTGTTCTGGCTAGATTAGTGAGTCTATCGACCGAAGGTGCCCCAAGCGACCACGTTTAAAATGAAGGACATATTCACCGCCTCGTTAATTCATATCGTTGTATTGGTGATAAATTCGTCAGAGGATGGACCAGAGCGATCCAGTAAGAAATTATAAAATATATTATTTTACTACCCCAATATGCCTAAAAGATAAAACTGTGATAGGATCCTAAGAACCTGGTCCCAAGTGTCCGGGCTCACGAAGAGCCTGGTCCCAAGTGTCCTGGCTCGATTAGGGACTCTATCCACCGAAGTACGTTCCTAAGAACCTGGTCCCAAGTGTCCGGGCTCACGAAGAGCCTGGTCCCAAGTGTCCTGGCTCGATTAGGGACTCTAGCAACCGAAGTACGTTCCTAAGAACCTGGTCCCAAGTGTCCGGCCTCTCGAAGAGCCTGGTCCCAAGTGTCCTGGCTCGATTAGGGACTCTATCTACCGAGGGTACGTTCCTAAGAACCTGGTCCCAAGTGTCCGGGCTCACGAAGAGCCTGGTCCCTAGTGTCCTGGCTCGATTAGGGACTCTATCTACCGTGGGTACGTTCCTAAGAACCTGGTCCCAAGTGTCCGGGCTCACGAAGAGCCTGGTCCCAAGTGTCCTGGCTCGATTAGGGACTCTATCTATCGGGGGTACGTTCCTAAGAACCTGGTCCCAAGTGTCCGGGCTCACGAAGAGCCTGGTCCCAAGTGTCCTGGCTCGATTAGGGACTCTATCTACCGAGGGTATTTTCCTAAAAGCCTAGTCCCAATTATCCTTCTTTAATCATTAAGTCATTAAGTTTAAAGGGGCTAGGTCTCGCTATTTTAGGCATTTTCAGCACTGATCGAATGGTCATAGAATTAACTAAAATATCAAAATAACTGTTCAAAACTATAGAAGAACTCTAACAAGTGACAGGGAAGCCAAGAAGGGACATGGATGGACAAAACTGGAGAGGATTGAAATGGATTGAATGTGGGTAAATTTGAAAAACGTCGGCCTACCTTTTTTCAAATTTATATCAGTCTATATCAAAATGTCATTTACAAAGCTTGAAAATCATTCTCTGTTGTTATGGGCCCGTGAGTTTGCAAATCAAAGACTCTTGCTCTGCGAATTTCACGTTTAGAGCTCATAATCAACAAAATTAAACAAAATTACCTAAAATAGCGTGACCTAGCCCCTTTAAGCCATTAACATTGAATAAATGAGGGCCATTGGTGTGACAAGTCATCTTTTTCATTATTAGGCATACGTTGTTCATATAACTTAAAGTAGATTATTACGTTGATTTCCTAACCTTAGAGTGGAAATATGTTTCAATTTCTGTCTCCTCCTGTAGGAGTAACAGAAAAATAGTAATTAATGCCAGCAACATTTTGGCACTGCGAGCGTAGGGGGTGCTAAGACAGAAGCCTATTTAGACTATTCAATGCATGAGGAAACCTGATCTCCTTGTAATTTTAACTATGAGATACTCAGGGCTGTGTATTACATGAAAAGAAAACAACTTAAAGGTTACCGCATTCACACCAAAGCTTATAAAGGCTTTTTAGTTAAACATGGTTTACAATTGTTTTCTTCATACAAGTTACTACTTGACATGATGTAGACTCCAAATTCAACACAATGAAGGCACACATTAGAACGTCCATGTACCCTACGTAAAATGCAGTCTCATGCTGTGCTCATTCTTTTTTTTAATGACACGTTTAGTTAGTGTGAATTTAGTTCGTTTTTTACTTTCTACTTACTCTTTCAGTAAGGTTTAACGTCTCGTCTTCGCTGACCGTTTCTGCGTGGGAAACAAGATGTTTCCCTCTGTGCAGCGTAAAACAGTGGGGCAAACTTTCAGTTGTTCCTGCCCAGTCGTAGACCTCCTGTCCCATTGAGAAGAAAAACATAAGAATGTGGTGAATATTTCAGTTGGTTACGGTTCTACTTCTGAGTCAAGGAGTCTAAATCTTTTCATTAACCATGAACGTACTTGTTTGTACGTAACTTGTTTGTACGTAACTTGTTTGTACGTACTTGTTTGTACGCAACGCATGTTTCGAGTTTTGTTGCATTGCACTGATTTATTAAATAGTTCCGTAAAAATTTAAAGGAATGATTATGGTTTAGTTTTTTAGCGGATTAGGAGCAAGTCAAAACAAAATAATACTTAAGTAATCCGTAACACCTTCATTGAACTTAGATATTCTTTGAAACGACTAAATATTTTTTTAAGGAAGTGCTGTTCCTTACCTGAAAATGGGCTCCTCTTTTAAATCTCCTTGACAATGTCCCTTTCGCGGCCCGAATTCGGATGGTCACCCCATCCTCTGGTTCATCGGACAAGCGGGCTTTCCTTGCCTTCTTTTCGTTATCCTGCAAAGTCGTTGCAACTAAGTTTATCTGTTTATGAAGACGGTATATTCAATGCAGTACGTAAGAATGGAAAGAATACAGGGAAGCCACTGTTGCTTTCGCTTAAAGCCATTTAATACGTTGTTTGGATCTACCCATCTACGGCAAACACTACCACCCTGCAACGGCCAAAATCGTTGCGCGACAAGTTGCACGAAAAGTAGAGCCTAATTGTGCTATAGGCAACGGCTCTTGCAACTTGTCTCGCAACGAATTTTTCCGTTGCAGGGTATGTTACACCTTGAATTGTTTCATGCAACTTGTCCCGCCACAATGTCCCCAAAACATTGCGAGATAGGTTGCACGAAACATTTCACAGTGTAACAGCGCTTTTATACTTTGAAGATGCGATTAATGTTTACCTGTCGTTCAACCTTTCTTGGATCACTTTCGTTATTTCCTAGATCCTGCAATTGCGCTTGACGGAAGTTATTATCTTGTTCCTCCCTTTCCGCCCGGAACTTGCCAAGTTGTTCTCTGCGAAATTGTAGTCAAGGCTATCAGATTTTCCTTAACAGTTATACATCTGCCGATTGTGCCCCATCTGGCAAGCATCACAACACATGCAGGCCAGGAGCCCAGATGCAGGCCTAAAAAAAATTGCCTATATACACTTGCATGAATATACAGTTACCCTGTTAAGACTCTTTAATAATAAAGATAATAATAATAATAATAATAATAATAATAATAATAAAGATAGTGGTAATGACAATGATAATGATAACGATAAGAATAATGATAATAATAATGACTTTAATAGTGGTACTTCCACCGAGTGGCTCTTCGCCTACTAATAAACAATTTAACTATAAACTATGACTTGTCTTCCCGTTTGCTTCATTCTTAAAAAATAACATCGCAAATACATACATACAATTACACAAATAAATCGATTATCACTCATAAACTGGCACATATTGGTCGATTCTACATGTACCTTTGCGCCGACAGCACCTTGAGGGCGTCACAAGTCTTTTCCAAGACCTCGGACAACCTGTCCTGGATGTCGATTTCCGTAATGTTGCTATCTGTTAAAACACAAGCAGTTTTCAAAAGAAAAAAACGTTTTTCTTAACAATCATAAAAAAAAAGGTTTGGTTGTGGAAATTTTTCTTGAATCTGAATTTCCTAAAGGCTGGTTATCAAGAACGGAGAAACATTGCGGCAAAATTTCCTCGTGTTTTACTTTATAATTAGACACTGAAGACGCTACGAGGTTTAGCGTACTCACTTGTATGCTTAATTTAAGGTGTTAAAGCAATGCATTCTTCTTTTTAACAAGAGAGCGACCTCGAAAGGAAATTTAAATTTTAAAACATACCATGAAGTTCCTTCACCAGCGTTGGCTTCCACGTCGTTGATGGCAGGAGAAACAGCATGGAGTCCTCAGTGTTTCGAACACTAAACATGCTGGAAACTTCAAGGGGGAGAAATCATGCAATTATTGATGGTATTGATGGTAGTTATAAGGAGTGTCTAAGTACTGTTTGCGTTGCCAGCACTGTGGATACTGATTCCGGGCAATATGTATAATAGCGTGAAATTAACATTTACCTAATCTACCATTTAGTGATGATGTTTCCGCAACCCAGAACAACCACTGCTGATTCCGCCTGCTCCCGTCTGCTCCCGGTCTCACCCGGAGGTCGTTGGTTCAATTCCCACCCTGGTCAGAGTTTTTCTCTCTCCTTGTGTGGGCCCATTTCCATCAGTAGGGCTAACGCTGACATGGGTCATATGGGATAGATACTTTGCACTTCCCATTACACTCTAATCAGCTAAGTAAATAACAAGTTGGATTCGAACCACTCAGGTAATCAAATTATACAATACTGAAGGATTTCATTGCACAGGAGGAGCACTGATTTCAAGATTTAAGATTTAAGATTTATTATTATTATGCACTATTTTCAAAAATAAATATATATATAAAAAAAAGAATATACCAATTAAAAGAAAGAGGGAAACATATTAATTATACTTGAGTGAAAAAGAAGTAAAAAAGTGCATAGTGTGTAGATGGCCACTACCACAGGAATTAAATGAAAGGAAAACAAAAATATATACATATATGTATAGAAGTGAACTGGCAAAATAGATAGTACGGATAAAAATTAAATTACTAATAAATTAAGAAAGTGACAAATTTACATAAATATACAATATTATTTACATCAACAAGTTGCATCTAAGGAGTCTTACATGAAGTTCAAACACAATAATAATGATAATAATAATAATATTAATAATAATAATAATAATAATAATAATAATAATAATAATAATAATAATAATAATATAAAAGGGTGGAAGAAAGAAACGCCTGGGCAATCAGATTGTGCGCGAAACAAACCAACCGCGAAATGGAAACGTGTGCATGAAGAGAAAGTCATGGAAACTCGGAAGAAAATATCTATTGCAAAGGCGGAAATGGAGAGAATAAAAGTGAACCGCAAGCTAACGAAGAGAGGTAGAAAGAACCGGGAACTTTTAAAGATGGAATGTAAAACGCTCTCTGTCGGAGAGCTGGTTAATTACATGGAAAGAAATAAGGCCGTGCTACGGAAGTTGAAGAAGGGATTTGTTAGGAGAAAGAAAGTAGAGGAATCAAGGTCTTTTAACCGAACTTATCAAGTGGATCCTAGCAGAGTTTATAAGGGGTTTAATAAACTTGCAAGGGATCAAGGGACTGACCGCCCGGTGTATGAGAGCATGGAGGATGTTGATAAAGGATCAAACACTGATGAATTGCTTGACAACATTGAAGAGGCTAGCGGATTTTGGAAAGAGTTGTGGGAAACCCCGGGTTCAGGAAACGTCTCTGCCAGCTGGCTAGAGGAGATGAAGAATGTGATCAGGGAGCATGTGCCACCCCCGGCCGAGGAGGAATAGGATCTAGAGATTGACGAGGTAGTATAAACAGTGAAAAAGAAAAAGAACTGGAGTGCCTCGGGGCCGGATAAGATATCTAATTATTGGTGGAAACATGCTGAGGCCCTCCACCACGGAGTGATGCTCTGCTTCAAATATATCTCTAAGCTGCAAGGTGATTTTCCCGCGTGGTTTACTGGAGGAAAGACTACACTGATCCCCAAACCGGGAGAGGTATCCAGCGATAACCAAAGACCAATAACATGCCTGAACACAGTTTATAAATGGTTCACCGCTTGTTTGTTAAGACCTATGGATCAGCACTTGGATGTGTACGGACTGATGGAGGCGGAGCAGAGAGGGGCGAAGGAAGGATGCAGTGGCACCACGGACAATTTGCTTATTGACCGGATGGTTACCCAGGATTGTCACCGTGGGAGAAGAAACCTCAGCATGGCATGGGTTGACGTGACCAAAGCCTATGACTCGGTGGACCACGAGTGGTTGAGTGAGATGATGTCGATACATCGATTCCCAAGGTGGTTAGCGAGAGTGGTTACCAAGTTTTCTAAGGCCTGGAATACCATGATTGTTACAAGAACTAAACTGGGGATGGAGATATCGGAGATTATCCACTTTAGAAGAGGACTGCCTCAGGGGAATTCTCTATGTCCGCGCCTATTTACTATCTGCCTGAATCCCATCGCTTGGAAACTCAAGGCAACTGAAGGATATAGACTCTCGAAGCCGATTGATACCAAAGTGACGCATTTGTTGTACATCGATGATCTTAAGATCTTTGCTGCCTCCGCACCTAAGCTCAACACCGTGATGAAATCAGCAAGATCTGCAATGCAAGATATCGGCCTCGACTGGAATCCGAAGAAGTGATCTGTTGTACACATCAAGAGAGGAGTGAAAGTAGAGGACGCCGAGAGCTTAGCATTTGACGAAGCATCAGTGATCAAATGTCTAGAAGAGGGAGCTCAGTATAAGTTTCTGGGCGTGTTGGAAAGCACAAGACAAGAAGATCAGATAGCTTTTAAACTCGCCGCCGAGATGTACCCAATCTCGTACCCAGAGTCCTCGGGCTTCTTAGTCAGCGGGTGAGCGCCCGGAGAGACTCTGGGATAATCGACTCCATTTTCCCAGAAAACGTGGGTTCCGGTCTTCTTACGTATGCTTGAGTTTAACCGGAAACAGAAAGGAGAAAACCGTAAACAGTAGAAATGGTGGGTTGAAAGTGTTCGAGAAACAAGAATTTTAGCCTTACACACAAAGAAACTGGAGAAATGATCATTGGTTTGCTGTTAGAGCAAGTGAAGATGAAACCTCTGACGCTTTCGGTAAGTGTATTTTTAATGTTTCAGCGTACATTCCATTGTTCAAAATGCCTTCGTGCAAGCACCACGATCGACAAATTTTTGTGAAAACCACACAAATGTCCTTTTCTACTACGATTTGATGTTTCCGTAATTCTGAATGGTTTCGACAAGACCTTATTTCACGGATTTCTCCTCAAAGAGACTGATATAATGTTTTCCCTCGGTACTTTTGCATCAGTAACAGTAATCACTTTTTAGCAGCGTGGGAAAATTCCCGTACGGTATAAGACATAATTCAAACTTCGTGGTTTTTTATTTTGTGATTTACATATTTCTGAGGTAGAAAAAAACAAACAGCACTGAAACTAGTTTTAGATTTTGAATCTCCCTCCAAATTCTGGGGCTTCCGAATTACTTACCGACTTCCTGTCGGACTGCCATTGTTACGCAAGCGGCCAATCAAAAATATAGTTCAAGTCCATTATCCCAGAGTCTCTCCGGGCGCTCACCCGCTGACCAAGAAGCCCGAGGACTCTGGGTACGAGATTGAGATGTACCTGAACAGAATGTCTATCATATGGTCCAGTCCGCTCTCTGATTTCAATCGCATTGTAGCCTCCAATCAATACGCCTTACCTGCCTTGACTTACTTGATGTGGACACAACACCTTCCCATCACGGAACTGCGCAAGATCGTCGTAGAGCAGGACAATAGAGAATAAGACAAAAGACATTTATTTACCGGGGTGGAGAGAGGCATCGTGAGAGTAAAGCGTCTTTCCCAAGAACACAACACAATGACGCCGGCCAGATCCCGAACCCAAACCACTCGATCCGGAATCGAGCGCACTAACCATGAGGCCACCGCGCCTCCCTTTCCTATTTAGCCTGCGGGTAGATTGCTTTTGTTTCCTTCGCTTATAGAGCAAAGGTAAAAAAGGCTGAACTTCTACATTAGGCAATTTAAAAATGGCTCAATTCAGTAGGGAATTTTTAAAGCGATAATAAGAAAAGATAATGAATATATTCATAAATACTTTTAAAAAATGTGAAACATAAAATATAAACAAAGAAATTGGTAATTTTTGGTGTCAATGTTATTGTGATTTTGCTTGCGATGTCATAGTCCCTTTTCCTAATGTGGCCCTTTCCTGTATCCCTGTATCTGGATGGTGGAACGTATTCGGTCGATGGATTGCTGGCAGTCGGTCACGCATGCCAGTGATAATTTCAAGGGAGCCATTAGTCTAAACGCGATGGAGCATCGTAGACCACTCTTTCCTCGGACGCTATTTCTGGCGTGCAAAATTTTCGCATTTTTTCCTCTTTACATTTAGAAGAGAAAGAGCCTGTAACATTAACTTCCAATACTTAACCTCGCGCACGCGATCGTAATATCACCAACTCACACCCTCATTCTCAGGTTCTCTTTCCTCTGCGACTAGGCAACGGAGATAGAGCCTGGGGAGATGGTTCATTCCGACGATCCCCATGAAACAATCATACTTTGTCTAGGTGTCTTGATATTTCATCTCCACGTAATTGAAAGAAGTACACCAGACATCGAAGATGGCGCAAGAAACAAATGGTAGCAACAACTACAACTGCGTCTTCTCTGAAAAGATCAAGGATGGCTATGAATGCGTTGTCTGGTAAGTACTGTTTCTGGTTGCTACAGACTGAAACGCGTTTTGAAATCCTTATAGTGCGCAATGCTTGAAATCATCGATTACCAAGTACCTTTCAGTCACTTGTTTTCTAGTGACAGATTTGACTAAAGTAACTCTCTCTCATTAAAATAGCCTTAAAGCTTATTAATCTGTGCGCGTTTAACCTGTAAAACAAACTTTGAGAGAATTCACGAAATTAATCGCGTGAAAGTAAGCGCTGCTATTAGCCTGACAGAAACAAGCAAGCTTGCGTAAGCTTATAAAGTAAGTTCGCGGGTGTCCTGCGAAAAAAATTCTCGTACGCGCGTTGTTTCAATTTAACTACCACAAACTACATATCTGTAGAAAGTGTACGAACTGTAAAATTCGAAAAAGGTATCTACTACTTTGACAGAACCTTCGTTAAGAAGATAGAAGCCGTTAAACAGAAAACGACCAAGTATCATTCCGCTGAAATAACGCAAACTCGACGGTAACTCGAACGCTCACGGCGAGCAGTACGACATTCGTGGGAATGTCGAAGTAACGTTCGCCTTGTTCGGTTCAGCGTGCCGTGGAAATGGAAAAAAAAAAGGCATGTTAAACGCATATTGTAGACCGGGTGTAAAATGCAGACTGAAGTTATAATTTAACTGTTGAAAGAGTCCAAACCCAAATGAGTTTTTAAAATTTAATGATTACAATAGTTTTTTTTTTAAAGCGGATATTGATTTATGTAAAGGTGACATACCAAGTTGTTATGTTTCCACGCTTGCGCCGTCCCAAAATAAAGTAATTCGCGCACGATTTAAGATTTTGCTGTTACTTTTGGAGAAATGAGAGATTTTTGGCTGACCTTTTGATTATCCGAAAAAAAAAAAAAATTT